>NW_024354500.1:3334554-3377393 GCF_902729225.1 Pteropus medius | reverse complement strand
GGTCCGATTGTTGTTTGATAGGCAGAATTTGCATTTTCATAAGCCAGCTGTTTTACCAGCAGAGAACTGGCTTCTAGGTTCCCTAAAAGCCGTGAAGCAGCCTGCTGCAGCCCTTGTTGTAACCCTGTTTGAGGCATTGGTTTCTGATTAATCCAAAGGGGTGTGTCAGTTGGTCCAACAGGGGCAAAAATCACAGGAGGGGGATCTAAGCCTGCAATTATAGTTGGAGTCAGCCTTCCCCCTGACCTCGGTGGATCCTGAGGAACTTTAAAAATTGGCACTTTTAAGGGCTGAGTCCCCATGGCCAGCTTTTGCATCTGCAAAGACAAATTAGCCAATTTCTGTTTTAATTGTTCAACTTCTTCTTCCTCATGATATTTAGCTGTCTCATCCTCTAACTGAGCAGTATCTCCTGGATCTAAAGATTCCTCATTCTCATCAAAAAAGAGGGAAGTAAAAGGAGGCGGTGGAGCAGTGGGTGCAATATCAGGATTAGGTGGAGCCTCAGGGCCAGTAAAAGCATCCTTGCCTTGTTCCTGCCATTGAGTTCTCTCATGCCTGGGATCTAAGCAATCCCTTATCAATGTCCATAATCCAAAAGTATCCACTGGCACTTTACTTGGCCCATGGGCATCATAATAGTCTTGTAACTTTTGTCCTACCCTTTTCCAGGTTTCTAAATCTATAGTCCCTTCTTCCGGAAACCAGGGACATACTTCTTCTACAAATTGCAAAAACTTAGTTAATTGTTGCTGGCCCATTTTGGCCTCTCTTACTCTAAGCATATTCTTAAGCATATGTACAAAAAGCAGCCGGCTATTTCCTTGGACCATTTTTACTTCTTTAAGTTTCTGTTTCAGTTTCTATATTACAATACTCCTGCGTACTTACGGTTGGCCACCTACAGGACTCTTAGGTCCCCAGATTCCGCGTGCGCATGCCTTACTCTGTGGCACGTCCTAGCTGTTATCCCCCGTGTTCAGGTCCCTGTTCGGGCGCCACTTGTCGGAACCAGCCGACGAAGTAATTGAGGGTACCTGAAAGGGGGAGCATGGACTGAGGAAAAGAAAGAAGACAGACAGAATTGCAGGAGGGATCACAGAATCAAGCTGTGTCTGTGTCCCCGAGTTTATTTAGAACACACTATTTATAACATTTCAATAAGAAAGACAGTAGTCAAGAACCAAGGTTAGCCAGATTACTTATCTAGTAGAACAATGAGATTCTCACAACTCAGAACTCTCTGCTAAACTGTAGCAAGGAATGTGCAGTGATTGCTATGTGAACAGTTACCTCCCGGTTTTTCCCAGCGCTTTACAATCTCAACTTCTTACATTGTTGCCAAGTACACAAATATCTTTGTTCCTTGTTATACGTTTTCACATGTCCATAAGTGGCTCCCCACATGCTCCCTCACCCGCACTCCTAGTCTCTAAACTCATTCCAGTTTTCCTCTACCTTTCTCACTTGGATCTAGTCACATTGGCTTTTATGCTGCTTCTTGAACCTGCGAGGCATGATTCTCTCTCACACCTCTGCTCTAGGTCTTCTCCCTGAAGGAATGATTTTTTTCCTATATCCTTATGATCCTTTCCCTTGCTTTTTTCAGAATTTTACACAAATATCACTTCTCAGGATGTCCTTCCCTGGCCTTCTTATTTGAATTATGAACTTTTTTGTACCTAACATTCTCAATGAGTTTTTCTCTTTACTAATTATTACTATTAATTTACTAGATGTTTCCTTTATGTTATTTATGTCCCTCCCCTCCACAAAAATATAAAATCCATGAGAGCAAAAAGTTTTGTGTCTAAGGCCCAATACTGTATGTTCAATACTGAAACAGTGCTTGAATCGTAAGGGCTCATTTAATTAACAAATTAAAAATAAAGATTATTATTTAAAACTTTTGTCTGTGTTATCTTCAATCATAAGGTTGTAGATCCCTATTCATTATAATTTGTTCAATCTTTTAAAAATACCACATATAAAAAAGTGACTTAATACTTCTGACTTGGAGAGTAATGCCTGGAAATCCCTTTCACTATTGTGTTTCTAAAAGTTTGAATAATTTTGTCCCATACCAAATGCCATTGAATGCCGTATATGAAAATTTCTCTAACAATGAAATTATGGCCTACGAAAATACTTTGTAGAAGGCTGTTTTTTTAATATAAAGGGGCGCATTTATTTATGATATTGAATTTCTTCTAGTTCAGAAATATAACCAAATTATGTAAAGTACGAGAATTGCTGGTGTTACTGTTATTTCAGGAGTTGGATTAGAATGAGATAATTGGGCAGTTAGTGATTTTTCCCTTCACCTCAGGCTCCAATACAGATTGTCACTTTATCTGTCTTTATTTCAAATTTATATGTTTGTTCATTATGAATTTTTGTTTTACTCTTTATTTCTTAACTATTTCATTAAATATTATTTATCCTGATTAGCGTGGGTTTTTTTTTTTTTTTTTTGGGGTAACCTCTTAAATTTTATGCCCAAGTCAAGTGCCTCACTTTTTGTACTGTCAACTCAGCTCTATTACATACAAGCCTTACCACAAGAGAATATATAAAAAAACATCTCTCACATCCTCTTGTTTGCTTGGCATAGTCCACCCAACAAAACTAGAACTATCTCTCTTATTGACCAGGATGTTTTCTGCCCTCATCAAAAAAATTTGGACTCATACTTAGCACAGATATGGGAGGGTAGGCCCCTGAGATTATTTGCAAGTGTTTCATAATTTAAAATCATAATAATCCTTAAACCTATTTTAAATCTAAAAATCTTTTTAAGCCTGGGCTTAATTAGTGAGAAAATATTTATACAGAGCAAACATTAAGTATAAGATTGCATATGAAAATTAAGAATCTCACTCAACATAAAAGAGAATAAATTAAAAACTATTAGAATTGTCAAAACGGTTCAGCATAATGGCCATGTAAAAATAATGCATAAGTCAACAACCTTTCTTCAGACCAGTACAAAGTAGTTGGTAATATAACAGGAAAATAGAATATGACCAACCTTAACTGAGATATTTAATAAATGGATAGAAAAAATAAAGCATCATCATATACTCAAATGGAAAAGAGAATACTACAAATGTAAAGTCTTACATTATTTGCAGGTTTAAGGTAATGCCAAATAAGGACAAATGGTATCTCAAAATTTGAAGGAATTTGACTTCAGAACAGCAGAATAAGTACCTCTGAAAATTCACTTCTCCATTAAAGTAACTGCAATACTGGCAAAAATGTCAAAATCAAGTTTTTCTGAACTCAAGATATTAACTAAAGAATTGAAACAATATAAATAGTTTATAAAAGGAAAAGGCCAAATCTCTGTAAGACAGTGTCATTTGTGAAATTTTAATTTGCCTTCATCTCCGTGGTCGTCAGTTCCATTATAGCCTTAAAAATCATGTCTTGCAAATACAATAGCTATTAAAACCAGTGGTTTGGGTGGAATGACTTAGGAGCTCCCCCAAAGTCCCATTTATAGAGATTTGTCACTGTTTTACCTTCCTGACAGCTTGCTAAAAAGCACCATTCTCAGAGGTTATCTTTATTTGGCCTTAGTCAAAACTGTCACTTTGAGTGAGGAGTCCTGTCCTCAGGTCATTTGTCAAGAACAATCAGTACCAATTGTTTAATTTCGTATCTGTCTCAGGCTGTGTTAGTTGTTGGGGGTCACAAGAGGCTGAACAGAAAACTTAAAAGGAAAAACTGAGGACTGAGATGTTTTAAAGGAGCTTTGAAAAGTTAAGACATATTCCAGAAAACTAATAAGAAATCTAAAAGCACATGCTCAGGGGTTTGCACATACACATGAAAGAACTGGAAGTATCATAATTTCTCACCTTTAACTGACCTCGAGACTCTATGCAAGCAGGAAGTGAAGGCTAATGCAAAGTGGTAAACTGCATTGAAAGTAAGCCACAACACACACAGAGTTAGCTTCTAAAAAAAAAAAAAAAAAAAGTAAAACTATTTGATCTAGGCATTTAAGGAAATTTATGTCTAAATATTAGCTGACTACTAAACAAATTGAGTATAGATTTTAGTGACCACACATGACAAGTAACACAGATTCTAATAGGTAATCCAGAAAAATTACTAATAGCAACAATAAGAACAACAAAAACCCTGGAGAGGAAAGAATCTATTGCCAGAACTGCCATACTATTTTGATTAAATGATTGATTTTAGCAGACTTATTGAGACGTGATATATAAAACACTGCACATATTTAATGCATACAATTTGATGAGTCTGGGCATAGGCATACACCCATGAAACTATTAACACAAGATAATAAATATATCCATCACCTCCAAAAGTTTCCTCATGTCCCTTTGGTGTTTTGTTTTGCTTTGTGGTATTAAAACTTAAGTTGTCTACCCTCTTAACAAACTGTTTATATGCACAAACATCATATTGTTAATTTTAGACCCTATGTCATATAGCAGATCTCTAGAAATTATTCATCTTACATGACTGAAACTTTATACTCATTTAACAATAATTCCTCATTTCCCCCTTCCTCCAACCCTTGGCAACCACCATTCTACTCCCTGCTTATATCAGTTTGACTATTTTAGATACTATATGTAGAAAGAGTCATGCAGTATTTGTCCTTCCATGACTGGCTTATTTCACTTAGCTTAATGTCCTCTAGCTTCATCCAGTTGTCATGTACGGTAAGATTGTTTTCTTTTTTAAGGCTGAAAAATATTTAATTATATGTATACACCTTATTTTCTTTATCTCTTTACCCATGATGAACGTTTAGGATTTATTCCATATCTTGGCTATTGTAAATAATGCTATATTATTTAAAATGTCTTGTTTCTACCAACAAATTATGAGGCCCACAGATAAACAGCAAAGTATGAAGCATAGTCAGAAAAAAAAAAGTGAATAGAAAATGTCCCTTAGGTGACCCAGATGTTAGAATTGCTAGACAGAGACTTTAATTTAACTATTATAAATTTATTCAAAGAGCTAAAGAGAATTATGTCTGTAAAATTGAAATAAATGTATAAGGATGCCACTCATTGGATTTAGGGCACACCTTAATTCATTACGACCTGATCTTAATTAATTAAATCTACAAAAACTCTTTTTCCAAATAAGATCATGTTCTGACGTTCTGGATGGACATGAATTTTCGAGGGCCACTACTTGACTAAGTACATAGGTCAAGTAAGATTACTGAGTCTGAAGAACAGAAATAAAACATGATGAAGAAAAACTATCAGAACTTTAGAGACTTAAAGGACTCTATCATATATATATAAACATAGGTCTAGTAGGAGTCCAGTCAAGAGAAGTGAGAGAGAGGGAGCTGAAAGAATATTTGACTTCACACATGTAATGGGAAACATTAATCTATATACCAAAGTAGCTTGGTGACTTCCAACTACAATAAATTTGGCACAAATATCTAGACACATCATAAGGCAACTGTTAAAAGCCAAACTAAAAAGAGAATTTTGAAAGCAGCAAATGAATATTACTCATCAAGAACAAATGATTCTCAAAGACATTAAAAGTTCACTTATTAGAAACCATAGAGTCCAGCATGCAATGAGATGATATATTCAAAGTACTAAAAGGACTGTAATCTAAGAAATCTGTATCTGTCAAAACTACCCTTCAGAAATGAAGTCAAAGTTAAGACATAGCAAGATAAACAAAAACAGAAATTTCATTGTTAGCAGGCCTGCCTTTCAAGAAAAATATGGGTAAATACAGGATATATATAAATGAATTTTTGTTGGTAATTTTAAAAAATTTTATCTGATTTAAGGATAACTGCATATAGCAATAATAATAATAAACTGTGGTGATGGGATTGTAATATATAAAAGATAATTTTTATAATAATAGTACAAAGAATGGGAAACAGGAAAAATATATTGGAGAAAGTTTTGTATACTATTGAAATTTAGTTGGTATTTGTCTGAAATATATAATTATAAGTAAACATGTTAATTTTAATCCCCAGGCAAACCACTAAGAAAATTACTCAAAAAAATACAGTAGCAAAAACAACAAGGGAACTAAAATGACACCCTATAAAATATCTATTTAACACAAAATAAGTAATGGAAAGACAGAAGTATAGGAAAGACAAGACTTACAAAAAAACAAGGAAAAATCACAAGTGTAAATCCAACCTTATAAGTAATCACATTAAATATAAATGGACTAAACTCTTCAGTTCAATGGTAGAGACTGACCAAATGGACAAAGAAGCATGACCTAGCTCTCTATCTACAAGGTATACATTTTAGATTGAAAGACACAAATCAGTCAATAGTAAAAAAAGAAAAAGAAAAAGACATGCAAAAAGTACTCAAAAGAAAGCTAGAAGAGTTATACTAATATAAATGTTAAGACTAAGATTGTTTTTAGTAGCAAAGGACATTTTATAATAATAAAAGTACCAATCAGTCAAAGTGACATAACATTTATAAACATAAATACACATAAATATGGCCCCACAATGCACAAAGCAAAACATGGCAGAATTAAAGGGAGATATAAGAGATGGAGACATTAATACCTCACTTTCAGTAATGGATAGAATAATTAGGAAAAATATCAGCAAGGAAACTGAAGACTTGAACAAAACTATAAACTGGCTGAGCCTAATATAAATGTCTACAAAACTCCACCTAACCACAGCAGAATACACATTCTTCTCAAATACACAAGCTGCAATAAATTTAAAGGTTGAAATTATACAAAATATATTGTCCAAATGAAATTGAATTAAATTAGAAATCAATAAAAGAAGTAAATTTGGGAAAACTACAAATATGTGGCAATTAAACACCATACTCCTAAATAACAACTGGGCCACAAAATTACAGGAAGAAATAGAAAATATTTTGGGATATTGAAAATGAAGTTACAGCATACTAAAGTTATGGGATGCAGCAAATTTATGCTTAGGGGGAAATTATAGCTGTAAAAGCCTATAATCAAAAAAATAACTTAAGAACCACCTTAAGAAAATAGAAAAAAAGAGCAAAGAAATTCATAAGAGAGCAGAAGAAAGAAAATAATAAAAACATGACTGGAAATAAATGAAATAGACACTAGAGAAACAATAAGAAAATGAATGAACTGAGTCTTCTTTGTTCCTAATAACAGTTTCAAAATGCAGAGTAAAAACTGATAGAACTGCAAGAAGAAACCAACACAAATCCAGAATCATAGTAAAATGAAGGTAATGATAAGATTAAGAGAAGAAATCAAGGAAAGAGTAAACTAACAAACAGTAAAATAAATTCAACAAAATCAAAAGTAATTTCTTTGAGATGATTTAAAAAGAAAAGAAAAAAGAAAACAAAATGAATACTGAGCTAAACTGATCAAGTAATAAAAGAACACAATTTGCCAATGTAGTAAATGAAAGAAGGATTTTTACGACATATCCTACACTTTAAAAGAATAAAAAGAATTTATGAACAATTTTGTGCCGTACTATTTAATACCTAAGTGGAAATAGACAAATTCCTTGAAAGAAGGTATACATGGTCAATAAGCACGTAAAAATGAGCTCAGCATCATTAGTCATTTGGGAAATGCAAATGAAAACACAAAAAAATTACTAAGCATACATTATAATGGTGAAAATTAAAGACAATGCTAATACAATGGGTTGGCAAAAATATTGTGGGTTTCAACCCCCGCCTCCTCTGGAACTTTCCAGGCAGACCACTCCCAATTAATAAGATTGCAGGTTTAATAATCAAGGGAGCTTACTTATAAAGCTTTTCCTGAGAAGGCCTCAAGAATATTTTTCAGTACCTGCCTGCCAGAATCCTACAAGTTTATACAGCAGCCTTAAGAGGTCATTCAGTCCAGATAGTCTGAAGAGCACATTTATATCTCAAGGCTGTATCCGTGGAGCAGCTTCTGGAAGCTGGGATGGTCAACTGACCACACATGCAAAAGCACAGAGGAGAGAGTGGGGAGCCTACAGTTGCCTAAGTCCAGCTTGTAGGTAAAACCAGGTTTATGTCATCGTATTGTCCTTCCCCAACAAATGTGAAACCATTGAAAATCTGCTGATAGGATGTTTGAAAGTTTCTTAAAATTTATACCTACACCTACCATATGACCTAGTCATTTTACTCCTAGATATTGAACCAAGAGAAGTGAAAAAAAATTTAAATTCTTGCAAATGGAAAGTAATTTACAATGACAAATAGCACATCAGTGGTTGCCTTGCAGGAACAGAAGAAAGTAGAGACTGTAAAGTGGCACAAGGAAATTTTGATGGCGTGATAGAAATATCTTGATCATCATGGTAATGGTTTCACAGGCATATGCATCCATCAAAATGCACCTAGTTTTGCTCTTTAAATGGATGCAGTATTTGTCTGCATTATACCTAAATAAGTTAAAAAGAAAACATAAAAGAGACAGAATTACAATAGTTTCTGCAGACTAAACACAACTTGCTTAACTTCTCTTCTAAAAATGTTTTAGATATTCCTTTATGAGCCAAAGCTTTATTATTTTTATTAGATTGGTCATGTGACTGGGGAAAATATGGGCTTGTTAACAGATATTATTCTAAACACAGGGTCAGAAAAATGATTTTCCCTTCCTAAAAGTTTATTTTGTATGTATTTTAACAAGAGAAAGGAACATGAAAACTTTATAAAACTCCTTTGAAAGCCGTTTCAAATAAATTGAGCTCCTAATGTGCAACAGGAACAAATATGGCTAATAAATCAATAAGTTTAATGTATTTCATTAGAAATACCATAGACTTTTTAAATTGCTATAGTGGAATTAACAAGTAGATGAGACCTCCTTTCCCTACATGTCTTTTGAAATTGCTTAAGAATTACTCAGTTTAAATTAGACTCTCCTCTACAGTGAATAACACTAAATGAAGGGCCCGATATGTAAAATTAAGCATTTTCATTTGTTCTTCTATTTTTAAACAAATATTTTTCAGCCATATTTTTATCTAGCCTTTACATTTTTAATTATTCTTATGTAGGCAATACATAAGCTAAAATACATTAGTAAAATAGACTCAATCTTATTAACATAGGTTTTTTTGTCTGCTTGATTCAGCAATAAGATACCTACGTCACTAGGGATGACTTCCTACTTACTGACAATAATAACATTAGTAGAACTGTTTACAAGTAAAATAAAAGAGACCCTAAATTTTGTTTTAATTCAACTTTTAACAAATATTCATGTTTATTTAAAATACATTTGGTTTAAAAATATTATTTGTGTCATCTACAATAGACATACTTTTCTAATATACATTTCAGAGGAACTGAAACATTTTATATATAATATTTATATTTTTAGTATTCTACTTCTAAAGAAAATAAAATGTAAATCATTGTTGAATATTAAAATATTCCTTATTGTTTGCCCTGAATTTATATCTAGCCTGGAGCCACTAGAGGGCAAGCTTTACTTTATAATGAAACAAGAATTCACTTTCACATCTATCATTATAGTGCGCAATTAAAAGGTTTAAAATGACTGTTTTAAGAGTAAAAACCATTACAACATAATTAAGTTTTTTTTCCTCTGAGAAGTAAATTAAACTAAAATCATATTCTGCCTATATTTCTTATTTTAGTCACTCAAGTAGAGTAATATTTAAAAGTTTGACATGACTTTTTTTTTGGAATTAATGTTAAACATAAAAATTATATGTATTTCTACATCTTTATAAAATTATATTCAATACAAAATAAATACTGTTTCTGAATTGTCAATTTAAAAATAAATTGCTTATTGATACAATCTGTGTGCTTCTGGTCCTGTCCTCTGGATGAGGCAAAAGGAGTTCAACTTGAAACTTTAGCATCTGGGTTTAAGTCAGAATCTCTGCATATGGCACAGTGTTCCTTAGTCATACCAATAATTCATAGGTATGAATTATTGAAAACAATAATTCATAGGTCATACCATAAATGTATGTGTTATGTATTGCATACACTTCCTATTTTGTTGTGAAAATCCTGTAGTTAGCTGAAATGATAGTCAACATAATCTTTATAACAGTACGTATATACCAGCCTTTATTAATGTATGTTCTATAGTTCTTCATTCCTTGGGTGTGCTCTGCTGTTCAGCAGAAATGGATAACTAGACAGTCATGCTAGATATACTATATTTGATAATTGGTAGAGGGTAGTGAGCACTTAACATTTTAAATTATATAACTTGCTCAAAGGCATACAGTTGGTGAGTGGTTAAGTCTGGATTACTACTGACACCTGTCAGTAAACCTTAGGAGAGATTTACTTTTCAAAGTAAATCTTCAAGAACCAAATAACTACTAACAAAGAAGTTCAAGGTTTTTGAATCATTAGATTGTAGTCTGAGGAGGGATGACCTCAGACTAAGGAGTGGCCAGCTATAATCAAGTCACAGTTTGAACTCTTGAGTGACCATCACCTATAACCCCCCTTGCTACCTTGACAGATATCAGAAATACCCACCTAACCCTAAATACATTTTAATTTTTTGAATACACTTATGCTACATGAGCTGGATCAATATGAAAAGAATATAAATTCAAGCTCATCAATTTATTTTATGCAAATAGTTTTTTTTTTTCATTAAACTTAAATACTAGTGACTCACGGTGGCAGACTGATTACATTGAGAGCCCTAGTTAATGGCCTCCTTGAATCCATGTCCTTGGCAATTTGACTTTGCTAGTACCATGTGAACATGGCAAAGTTGGCCTTCTACATGTTTGTAATAGACTCATGAAGAATGAGACATTTGGAAGAGAGATCCAGACAAACTCAGAAGAGAGCTGTCTATCTGATGCTCGATTCATTATAGACCATGGGGAAATTTAACTGTGCGTAGCTGTGTCAGGCAGACTAATGATCCCAAAAAGATATTCATGTTCTAATTCCTGTGAATAGGTAAATGACAACAAGATCATTGCAGTTGTGATTAAATTAATAATCTTAAAATGAAGAGATTATTCTGGATTATCTGGGCAGGTCTAATGTAATCATGAAGATTCTTGGAAGAGATAGACAGGAAGGTCAGCTATCCTGCTGCTTTAAAGATAGAAGAAGAGGCTATAAACTCAAGAACGAAGATGGCTTCTAGAAACTGGAGAAGGGAAAGAAATAGATTCTCCCCTAGACCTTCCAGAATGAAAACATTCCTGCTGACATCTTCATTTTAGCCCTGTAAGACCTATATCAGATTTCTGACCATCAAAACTATAAAATAATAAATTCATGTTCTTTTAAGCTATTAAATTTATGGTAATTTGTTATGACAGCAGTAGGAAACTAGTACTAAAGCATAGCCTGTCAATTTTAAATAAGTAGCTGTTTTTATTTGAATTCTAAGATTTGGGGTGTTTTATTACCTCATTGCTAACTGATATTCTCTTTGAAGTAGAGATTTTTTTCTATGTATAAAAA
This sequence comes from Pteropus medius, assembly GCF_902729225.1. Taxonomy (NCBI): domain Eukaryota; kingdom Metazoa; phylum Chordata; class Mammalia; order Chiroptera; family Pteropodidae; genus Pteropus; species Pteropus medius. Next base: position 3,365,928 of record NW_024354500.1, on the reverse strand, counting down.
CACCTGAACTATTTTAAAAGGTTAGGCATATGTTTGGATCAAATACTGATAAAATGTTTGCAGAATAAACTAATAAGAAAGAAAACAAGTAAGAAGAGTAGCAGAACAAGCATTGATCGTTCTCAAAATGCTTTTACGAAATCTACACTCTATCTCATTTCATTCGTAAACAACCAGGAGAAATAATCCTAATATTTCATTAAAAAACTAAAAAACAAATATAATGTAAGCTCTACGCTAAAAATGAAGGGTTTTGGAACTAGGGTCGCGTCTTATTAATAATGAAGTTTATAACTTTTTAAATCATAGTATGAAGAAAAATACAAAAATATGACTTTATATAATAAAACTAAGACTTGATACAGTCAGCATACAATGCTATATTAAATCTGTGACCTAAGAGATTAACATGAAATTCTATGCTTCAGCTGAATGTATTTTCAGATGAATGCTTGCCTCTGTCAGAAATAACGTAATTATGCAACAGCAGAAACAGAAAAATATTGTATCAGCTTTGCTTTGATAGTCCATATAAATAGTATCAAAAGTGTTTGAAAAAAATAATAATTTAACAAAAAAATTCTGATTTTAATAACTTTGCTAAGAACTTTAGGGCCAATGGTTTCTTTCAAGTTTTTTCTAAAGCTATTTTTATTAGAAATGTCAATTCCAAGCATGAAAGAAGAAATATCAAGGTATACAGTAGAGCACTGCAAGAGAAAAGTTTATCTAGTTCTCACTGTTAAATATACATGGCCTGCCAATTGGAACAATTACGTTTCATAAATGGGCATTGCAAAACACAACAAATGGCATTTTCCTCATCTTTTCACAAAGTGCTTGCCTCCATAATAAATGTCTCTTTTAAAGAATCATGTGATTTACACCGATATTTAAATAATCACATAAAGCAATGATATTCAACAGGAAAATTTAACCAATGAAACTATTTCAATAATACAATTTGTTTAACATAATACATCTAAAATATTTTTCAAAGTAACCAGCAAAATGTATTATTCATTTTAAATTCTTTTTAAATACTAAGTCTTTAAAATCTATTGCATATTTTACATTTATTTCATATCTCAATTCAGACTAGGCACAGTTAAGTGCTTAATAACCACATGTTACTACTAACTACCATATTTGACATCCCAGCTCTAAAGAGAAGGAATGAAAAAGAAAAAAAAAAAGTATTAACACTTTTTAAATAAAGGATTGTAAAAGAATTGGGGAAAATAATCCTAATTTTAGGGATGCATCACAGAGCTACTGAATTAAAATATGCATTTGTAGGACCTGAAAATTATAATTTTAAAAAGTTCTCCATATGCACCTTGTCTTCAAAACAGGTTTTGGGAATTACCTATGTTGAGTTAAAGTGGCTATAAATTATGACCTGTTAACAGAGTAGCAAAGATTCAAGGGTCATAGAGCATTCAGGTTACAGAGTCATGAAGATCTTGATTTAAATTCACCCTCTTTAACTATTTCCAGTAAAACATGACCAAGTTACTTTATCTTTCTTTCTGAGCCTTAGCCTTTGATGAGGCTAAGAATACATACTCATAAAATTATTAATGAGACTAAATAAAACAATGTGTAGGTATAAAGAGTCTTGATGAAGAATGCCAAGTAATTATGGGTTTTTTTTACTAATTATAATATGATGCTAATGACCCCAAAGTGTGGAGTTTCATCCTTAAATGGGCCGTAGTTCTATAATCCCTCCAGAACTTGAAATGACATTTCTAACTCTAGTTATCTGTCTTGAAATTCTGTGGCTACATTAGTCTTCTTGGGTTGCCATAACAAAATACCAAAGACTGAGTGGCTTCTACAACAGAAATTTATTTTCTCACAGTTTTGGAAGCTAGAAGTCCAAGATCAAGTTTCCATCAGGATTAGTTTCTAGTAAAACGTATCTTCCTGTCTTTTAGACAGGTGCCTTCTCATGTCTTCATAAGGCCTCTTCTCTTATGAGTGTAAGTGTAAACAGAGAGAGTTCTCTGCTGTCTCTTCTCTTCTTAAAAGGACACCAGCCCTTTTGGGTTAAGACTCCTCCTTTATTACATGATTTGTCCTAAACTACCTCATTAAGGCCCTATCTCCAAATATAGGTCAGGCTGGGGTTTGTGCTTCAACAGAGTAATTTGAGGGGATCCAGTTCATTCCATAACAGTGCCACTGGTTAGTATAACTATGTACTTATTGCCCAAATGCACATCTACAAGTATCATGCCCAGAAAAGTTATATCTGCTTGAACATTTAAGCTTCCTCTCTGAACCATACCTAGGCAAATCAAGAATAAGATCTATCTACTATATCTCTGGCCCATATCCATGGACCTTAGAGGTTATTTTAAACCCTAGACATCATGAAAATATTGGGCATAAGCTTCCACAATTGCCTGACAAAGCATGCTAACTCACAAATAAAAGAAATACCACATCAGATCCTTTCTGTTCAAAAGATTAGATTGTAAACAAATAAATAAAACTCACGCACCAGGAGATATCTTTTCATCAATAACAGCTTTTTTGCTGTAAAGTCAGTTATTTAGGTTTATAATCTTTTGGAAGAAACTGAGTGCCTCACCAATTCTTGACTGTTTAAAATTATGATAACCACATAGAAATGTGTTTCAGCCAATTTTATTCATAGGGTAGGACTGCTCACTTGAGGAAATGATGAAATTATAGCCCAATAAGAAAAGCATTTTGAATTTGTCTCTAATCTTCTATTCCAATTTTCTATCACATATATAGAGCTTCTCATATCTTTGCCTTTCTATTTTTGCATCTACTTTTTGGATACCCAGGTCTGCCCCTCTTGCTTTCTTTCTCTCCTCTGATTTATATTCTCTATTATATTACAATGTTCCCTTATAACCCAACAACAGGTACCTTTAACCTCTTCTGTTTATTACTTGCCAAATAAATGTGGGTGATGACTTCGTTCTTTAGCCCAAGCATAAGAATCAGTTATTTTAAAATAAGCAAAAAGGCAAATATACTAGGTCAAAATGTGGTCTGGAAACAAACCAAAGTGGGTATTCTTCTTACCTTTATTTTCTACTAAAAACAATATTACATTACTTATACAGAACCACACTAGTTTTAGCTCTCAAAATTTAGTCTTTTTTCATAGGGTTAAAGCTAAAATCCACTTATATTTTTAAAGCAAGTGCCAACTGTTTTGTTTACAATTAGATGTTACTTCAAGGAAAGGAAGTGTTCTTGGCCTTTTTATAACTTTTTGGCAGAGATATGATTGTGGTAATGATGTACAGTAATAATTGTCTTAATGTAGTTCTCTCTTGTTTTGTTATAACATTTAATTTGAAAGACCAGGTTTTAAAGAGATTTTTCTCCAAATTAATAAACATTATAAATCCCTCTGTTCTGTAATGTGAAATTTATCTGTCTGAGGAGGATATCCAGAACTCAGTTGGTCTTTCTTAAAAGTTATATTTAATACAATCAAAATGTACCATTGCCATAATTATCCCAAGAAAGAAAAATAAACAGTTAAATATATCTTAAATTTTAAGGATGATTTTGACACTTAGGGATTTGCTGGAAAATTTTGCCTTCTTGTCTGACCAGGGATTCTGACATAGAAGTACCAGAGGACAACTGTTCTTGGGTTCATACTCGGCCTGCCCCAAACCAGACTTGCCTTGAATGCTGAACTAAACAAGAATAACTCAAATTTCTGCTTTAAGTGGTGGTTGTTATTTTCCCCAAATTTAATATTGTCTGTGGCCATTTCTACCTATTTATTGATAAAATATCTGACATAGTTTTTAAAGAAAGTTAAAAGGGAATTAAATTTTTATTGTCATTATACAATCAGTATAATACTAGGCCAGTTGTCACTGTTATTTTTAGATGGTTTCCTTTTTTTGTAAATGAAATTAGCCATTTTTGGTATACATGAATAAAATCGCATTATAGTAGTTTGATCATATATATCTTTTGTAACTATTTAATAATTCACTAAAAATATAAATATTGTAAATAAATGAGAGCTCTAGTCCCCATAGGCCACCTAAATAGGCAAGTCATTCTCTAAAGATAATGCATACATTTTTACTTGAAAAAGTTTTCAAGGTGTGAAAAGTTAAATTTTTGTGTTTTTTTATGGTAAGGCCAGAAAATTCCAGAATACTCTAGAAATTTAACAGGAAAAATCCAGCATACCATAATATATTCATAGTGTAACTTTGTTCATAGGATTTCATATATTCAGGTGCGTAATATCTTGGAAGAGATAGAGCGTTTCAGTTGTTGCCGAGTACAAAGAATTCTTCTTATTGCTATTTTTGTCCTTTTGATTTTCAATATAAGACTACTAATTTGAGAAAGTGGTCAAATTGTAGCTTGGTGGAAAGGATACAAGAGAGAAAACACAGAAAAAAATAATCATAGTAATTTAAAAGTGATTGAGTATGTTTGACCATAATCATTATTTTTGATTAACTGAGGCAACTTAAATACAATGAATACCATTTCAGATTAGGAAACAATACCCTACGGGGCATGGGACAGCACAAAAATAAGCCTGACTGTCTCTGATGAACCTCTGAGTTAAAGATCTCTCTACCTTTACCTTTGTAAATGATTGATGTTTCAGGGTGAATTAGACAAGATTATTGGTTATTTATTATTGTCAAGATTCTTCTTTAAATAATCAACTATTATTTTCTATCACTGAGAGCAGACTAGACAAATTGCTATCTGATTGATCAACTGTAATTGCTCAGACTATTATTCTGTATAAATTTTATAATTATTTCAGTACAAAACACATATCTCTTTTTTCTTACCTTTTTTTGGTGATAATTAGAAGTCTTTTTCAAAAGGGATCTGGATAAAAATCAAATGAAAATTGACTCAGTAGAATTGATTATTCTCTCAGTTTAGCAGTACTTGCAAGAAGTGACTAAAAGACTTAGAGGTAGTTTTCTTAATGAACAAATTACTTGTATAATATAAAAATCAGTACATATTTGAAATAACATATTTACTTTAAGCTTTATAGTTAAGAGAAACAAGGAGCTAACTATAAAGTCCTATAGACCTATTAAAGATATCAACTAATAGATTACAAGTTTGTTAATAAGATGACTAAATTTGATTTATATTGAATATCATAAGAATTATCTATATTGATTATCACTGAAACTTTATACTTAATAAAATAAAATAACATTTCTTTTTCTTTTGGGAATTTGTAAAATAAATTTTAATTGAAAATGTTATTTTTCATATTATTTTCTAAGAAGCAGATGACAGTTGTGGTTTATTTTTCCTGGTAGGGTCTCTCTTTAGTCTTTTTTGGGAGCATGGAGGAAACCTTGGGAATTTTATAGTTCCAGTGTGATATTTATATTTCCCTTAAATATCACATGACCTTTATACATTTACCTGATAAATAATAGTTAATATAAAAATGTTTATGAAAACAAATCAGATGAATCCTTTCTTCTTTAATATCTGTTCAATGTTCAGTAAATATTTATTGACCCTTTACTTGATTGTAAGCACTGTTTTTGGAAAACATCTGTTGAATGGAGGCTATATGTTGAATTATTTGTATTTTGGTTATCTTTTCTCCTTTATTAACTCAGTCTTTAGGTTATGGTTCAAAAGAAGTAAAAATCATCCTAACAAAATAAATTTGTAACCTCCATGGTTCTAATGTGTTAATAGCAGCCACCCAAATCTAAAATTTATGGATATATCCTCCAAAAGACTATGTATCACACAGATAAATACCTTTCCAACTCATCCCTATGGCATAACTAGAAATCATAAAATGCTAAGTTAACTTTAAGTAAGATATCAGCTAAAGAGCTGATACTGTGTGGATAAGGTAGAGGCCAGAATGTGTCTACTGGTTGATGGAACGCTGAAAAAAAAAAGCAAACACTAAAGAGAAAATCTTACTTTGAATGGAGAAATACTGATAAGAGGACTTAGACCTGGTGTGTTAGTACACTGGGAATCAAAAAGAATTGGTGAAAAGTCAATTGGATCAGGGAAACAGTCTTAAACTTTAAAGAGAGATTTTAGACCTCCGTCAACCTTCATTCACAAAGTTTTTTTTTCTAGACAGCTTTACCAACCAATGTAAAACTCTTTTGCAAGCACCTGCTCAGATGTATCATGAGTTAAACTATTGATGTAATATTTATGGAGAAGGAAATATTAATTGTTGTGCATTAAGAATAGTAAATCAGTAACTGAGTTACTTTAAGAGTCACTAATGGAAGTTTTTAATGATCAAGCTGCTTGTACTACAGAAGAAATTATCCTTTGCCATTTCTTATTGTCTGAAAAGCCATGTCTTTTTCTCTTTGTTTAATTACTCAGTAAAAAATATATTTGCTAATAATCAAAGCTCTGGATTATTTAAATTGTATTCTCTCTCAACTGTAGGCTAATATGCTAATTTTTCCTGCTTTTGTAAAGCTCTTTCAATTTTATATGTGAGAACAGTCATGTACACATTTAGAAAGCAATTTCTTTTAAAAACCTAATGAATTCACAATTCTCTACCTACATTCACTTGCAAATATTTTTTTTAATTTTAAAGACTTCTATTATAAGTTACCAGCATCCAACTTTGCCTACAACAAAAGTAAATAAAAAATGTTTGCCTTTTTTCCATTGAACATCATAAGTCACTATTTGAAGTATGACTAGCAACACCCACACCTTCTTGCTTTCAATTGAAAGCTTTTTAATTTGTGATTCTATAAAATTTATTAGAATTTGTGCAAAACTGTTAGCTGCTGGCAAGATGACTAATGAAAGACAAAAGCATATTTTTTCAGCTTAAAATTTGCCTTCAATGGGGGATCTATACCTATTCTCACCTGTATGGTTATTTTTAAAGATTATAAAAGAAAATAATTGCTGTATGTTTGGATTTCAAGCAAGAAAGATCTCAAATTTATCGCAATATCAATGTGATCTTTTGCAAATTCAGTTTTACTAGGCCAGCCGATTCTGTTCTTTAGATTCTTATGTTAGAAATATGAGCTTATCTTTTGTATAAATAAGATTCTCCTCAGACCAAAAGATTCAATTGCAATTTTTTTGGATGTAAAAGAAAAATAGTCTGGGTTCCCTTTGCAACTTGAAAATTACATTTAAAGTAAAATTTAAATAGCAATATGACATTCAGGCAACCGAATAGCAGCTGCCTCCTGACAAGCATAATTTGCTTTTATGGTTCAGAAATTAACACTGGAACAATAGGGCAGCAGGGGAAAAATGTATCTGTTACAAAAAGCTCTTTGCAAATATGTTTTTTTTTTTTAAATCCTGACTTCTGATGGACCAACAACAAAACTAATTACGTATTTGTGTAATGTTAAGTTTTCTAATTTTAAGAAAATTTTATGGAGTATATTACTCATTGCATGTAATATCATGGCAGGAAAAATGTTTCTGAAAAATAAACATTAATAATAAACACAGATATGCTTTTCACTCAGTATATACTTTAAAATAAAACTAAGCAACATTACATTTGAACTGCCATTGCCTTTCAACCAAATACCACTGGAAACATACCTTTAATATATGTATTGATTGACTCATTGCAATGACAGAAAGTACACTATGGGAGCTGTAGGATGGATGTCTCAGTAAGGTGGTTTAGGAGAGAGTACAGGTAACAAGTGAGGCTTTGCCCTGGAGTGGATGCTTTCAGGAAGCAGCAGTGATAATTCTCTTCTAGAAGTTGAGAGAAATAGAATGAGGCTTATGGTGTAACTGGCAAAGAGGCAGAAGTTATTCATATTAGCCAGAACAGGGATCTCTTTAGTCAATTTTATGGCTTGGATGGTGTTCAGGTTTTTGTTTGTATTCAGATAATTCTGCACATTGATCATGTGTTTGCCTTGATCCATCATAATATGGTAGTTTTCCTTGTGAAATTATTAATGATAAACAAGAAAACACTGAAGCCATTCTGTGCCAGGCAGAATATTTCTGGTAGCATCTGCTTTTTTCTTTTTCAGAAAAAAATTGCTCATTGAGAAGGCCCATGAATTCTCTAAGTGATCTGTTTTGTCAATTAAAGATGTCAAAATCATCACTTAACATCTTTCCATTATCTGGTATGCCTTTCAAACTCTTTTGTAATAATTATATTTATTTGCATGATTTATATAGTATAAACATTTACAAAAATTAATCACAAAATAAAGAAGCATGTGCATGGTATAATTTCAAGGGATAATTTCCATATAATAAACTGTATTTAAATTTATTATTCTATGTTTACACACACATATATATATATATATATACACCTGTAAAATTATCTTCACAAATATAACATACCCATCATTACCCTAAGTACAATTAAAATTTTTAACTATTTTCCTAACAAAAAAGTATTCAGCTGATAAATATTACTATATTAATTTTACTTCTATCTTTTATTTATATCAGTTTTGGGGTTTAATTTCTCCCCAGCAAGATGGACTGGCAGGAATATAGCCCTGAGTATGAAAATCACTCGAGAGAGAAGTCAACCCTATAAGCTCATAGTAGAAATTCAGCCAGCCAGCCAGAAGCTGGTATTTCTCTTAAGATGAGAAAAAAGAAATCAGTTTATCTTCTTAGTTATAAGAGTCAGAAAAAGTATTTGACTGATTTAAGCAGAATAGGATTTTGGATAGTTCACAGAATCACCTGGAGTACTGGAAAATCAGGCTCAGAAATTGGTTGGGAACAGTAGCCAAGTCCACTGAAAAATATTGCACCAAAAAAAAAAAAAAAAAAAGTGAGCCTGATGAGAACATGATGCCACTGCTGCTGGCGCCTAGGTAGTGCTGAGCATACTTGTCCCTCTACTGTCATTGCTCAGGTCTCACTGAAAATCTGAAATGCTGGTCCTAAGTATTCAATGTTGCTACCAATTTAGCCGTCACCACTATCACCTTGCTTCTTTCCATCAGGGGAGGCGGGTGAATCTGAGTAGCCAAACCTAGTTTGGGTGGTTGTACTCTAGATTCAAAGGGGCACTAGGAAAAGTGAGTATTAACATTTTCAACCATGACTGCGAGTAGCAGGTACTGCTTTCTTCCAAGATATAGGGTGATTTTTTTCCACAAGAGAAATTGTAAATAGGGAGCAGGTTAGGGATAGCAAATAATGAATGGTAATTTTCCACTAGAGTCTAAAATGAAGCAATTTACAAATTAACTAGAAACAGCCATTTTAGAAGAGAAAGCAAGATGCAGTCTACTTTTAGTCAGTAATTTCTTGGCAAATCCTCACTGCTCAGGGATGGATTATCAAGAGTAATCCAGGATTTTAGTCTTTGTAAGAAGACAAAAAGCCCCAGTAATGCACATTTACAAACCTGATGGTACCACCCAAAGTAGTTGCTAGAGGGAATGTTTGATGCCTGATAGTCAGCAATCTACTCAGGTAAATAGATAATAGACCAGAGTCTAAACAGGGCCTGTGGCTCATCCCATTGCCTGTGCCAACTCAGCAGAAAACGAGTCTTCCATCCCTTTGGCACAGTGATATGTTTCCTGCCCACCTACCCCTCACTTTCAGTTCACAAAGATCCTTTGTATTCCATGTGTCCTGAGCAATATATCTCCATCATCAACTTCAATTTTCCATTGCTTCAGAGCCCTTTATCACAACTGGGAAAAGTCTGCATCTCAGAAATAATGGCACATGGATCTATATGAAGGCTTTATATCTGCCTTCAAAAAGAAGGGAAGGAGCAAATGTCCTACTCTATCATGCCTAAATGTGCTATTTTGTCTCTTCTTCTGAATTTTCTAGCAAATTTGAGAAATGCTGAATATGTGTAGGTGAGATCAAGACTGGGCCCAGCTATGAGCACTGGAGAGGACAAAGTAGGATTAAGAGTGTGTCAAAAGGAGCAAAGCATGCCATATTCTAAAGAGTCACCATCAGTTGAAACCAGCAACTTCTACTGGGTCTGTTGATAGCCAGAATTGACCCAGAATTGACACCCACCAAATCACTACCCCAGACTTGTAAGGAGTGCAATGTTTTTGGACAAAATAGTTTTTTTCTCTTTTACAAGCAGCCAGAGAGAGACTATCCTCCTTCTCCTCTTTAAAGAGAAGTTGGAAAGAAACTTGAAGAAAAGAAAACACTCATAGATATCTAGAGTTTCTTTAAGAGGGAAGGGCAAGAACTTCACTCCCTTATATGGATGTCTGCTTAGGCAGCAGAGTTGCTAAATTCTCTATGCTACATCTAGCACAGAGGAAAAGAGAACTGGAATTAGCTCGCTTCATGGAGAAATGCCAGATGGAGAGTCAGGACTATACGCTTATATTTCAGCTCTCAGGGAATATGGAATGTGAGACCATAATATCTCTATGGTGGGTAGAAGAAATCAAGTGCCAAGACTATACTGCATGACAAACAAGGAGACACATGTATCAAGAGGTGTTTATAACGTCACTACTTGGAGTTCAGTAGGGAGAAGTAGCCAGTCTCCTCAGGGCTCCTAGGAGATTTGCATGGAAAAAGCTGCTCATCAGTGGAGTAGATTGAAACTATCTACATTTCATGGACTATCAAAATGAACTACAAAAGCAGTTAAAGTCAACCAAGAAGAGATGTTTGTAATTTCCTCTCTCTGTCTCCTGAAACCAAACACCAGAGAAGCTAGTCCCAAAGAGAAAACACAATCTGGGACAGTGGATAAGAAGCATGAGGCAGTTTACAGAAAGCTGTGTATCTGAGTAGAATTGATATTTTTAAAGGTTGTAAAGAACGAGGTAACATCTGCAGAGCTAGAGTTGAGACCACTTGGGCAGGTCACATTAGTTAATGCAGGGAGAGCCTGTAATGAGCCCAATGCCTGACTACACATGTTGGACCCCTAGCACAGCATATATGCTGCCTGGTAATTGGCAATCTTTAGAAACTCTATCATCCTCTCTTGTTTTCCTCCACAAGACCTGTCAATTAGTGATTCTCTATTTTCTGAAATTTTCTATTTATTTTCCTAACCTATTTTGTGTGTCATAGACCCCTTTGCAGATATGATTATTGTGTTAAAACTTATGTGCAGAAAAAGACTCCTGCACACAAATACATTTTTGGATACAATTTACGAGTAGTTCACAGACTCTTTGAGGACCACTATAGGATATTTATAAATTCTCAGAACCCAGCTCATAAAGATAAGGTCTGTTTCTTTTCTTGGCTGCTCTGAATACACACTGTTATTTTCTGTCCCTGGGAGGGAAAATAGGAAGATGATTGACTTGTTTTTTTTATATCAGCTTCTTCACGAAAGTTGTCCCTTTATTTAGAATACTTTGCTCATCTCGCCATGCTTGAGGACCTTCTACTCATTCCTCAGGATTCTTTTCAGAGCCTGTACTGTCAAAAGCCTTCCAAGATCATCTCTGGGATAGTTTAACTCTTCTTATTTTCTCTCCAAGAAACCTAGGCAGACATTTGTTAGGGTACCTTTAATAATGTAAATGTAAATTACCTAGACTGTGTGGTTAGAATGCTGTGTTGTATATCTGTGTCTTCTGGAGCCAGCATGAGATTTGGCACACAGTAAATAAATACACAATGAAAACTTGTGAAATGGGTGACTGAAGAGATGAGTAAAGACACCTGTAATATGATATAATTTAACTTACATTCTTAAGTATGTACTCAATCCTTTTCTTCATTAGTAAATTATAATGTTCTATTTACTAGTGAAAGCTTCTCAGAATCTTTCCTTTTTCAATATCGATTCCTTTATTCCCCTGAGATCAGGGGAGCTTAGATCTGGATTTGTGTGGGATGCACACCTACTCCCAGATTGCTGCTACTGCTATGTTCTGCTTTAACAGGTTTATGTCTCTTTTCCCTTGATTCTTGTGATCTTCACACATCATTCTCTGCCTGTTCAATTACTACCTATATCACCACAGTAGCTCCTGTATCTTGCCTCTTCCCCCTTCTGTGCTTCATCTTCTCACACAGATGCCATGCTTCATCTCCTCACACAAATGGAGATTCCATACCATCTGATCCAACCTCACTTCTGGGAAATGATGCAGACATATGGTACCATAGATGTTGACTCCCCAATATCTTTCCCTCCTTTTATCACCTGGCAAACTATGATTATTGCTTAAGAAGTTATCTCTTTCCCATTATCAGAAGTGCATTTTAGGTGGGATTCCCTTTTTTTAATCTGGCTTCAAGAGTAGACTTTTCTGGTTTAACCAATTTTGCACATCTCCCTTTGATCGAAAAGGTCACCTGACCTAATATAGAGCAATGCATAAAAAAGGGCTACTGAAAGATTCTCTATTTCCCTTTGAAAGTTGTAATTTGTGTAGAAAAGCTGAAATTTCAGCATTTTGCTATTTAATTCAAAGAAATTAGAGTGTTGGGGGTAGGGGGGGCCCTGACAGAGGGAGCTTAAAAATATAACTAGATCTGGTTTCCTTAGATATAAGACCTACCTTTTTTTGCTCAGGTTTAAGGAAACATCCCTATATTACTTATAATAAAAAGAATCCAAACCAAAAGACTATGATCAAACTGAATATTTTATATCTCAGGTAAATAATAAGTCTTTAGGATTCAGAAGAAAAGATACTAAGTAGGAAAAATAAAATAATAGAAGGGAAATGAGAAAAATAGTGATAAACATAGTTTTTAGTAAATCTGGACTATATTTGAATGAGACATCAAGATCAAGAATAGTTCATCAATTTGACCTTCAGTGCAGAAAAGCTAAGTACATGAGAAATTAGAGAAATGAATTGTCTTAAAAATATATATGAAATGGAATAGCTGCCACTGTGTTGTCAGTACCTTATTAACTGGTGCATTCATTAGGATCCTAGTTTAAGTTATGGACACTAAGAAGTCTTAAGAAGAGCATTCATTTAATGGACACTGAAGTATTAAGAGATTTGCAACTGGGCCTCAGAAACAAACCCAAACCAGGAACCTATTAGAATTCTACTCTATTATCTTTATTTTCTCTGTATGTCTGCTCCCTTCCTGTACTCTCTGGGGAATAGTATCTTCTGTCTCTTTCTCCTTTGTTCTTAATTTCACACCCTCACAGTGGGGATTCTAGTTGACCCAACTCATGACTGATGGCCAATCTGGACCAATTAACTGATACCATGGCATGGAATCACAATTTATGAATATACACTGGAAATTTAAGGAGTTGATGTCTTGACACTTTCATAAGAAGAGAGAGAGTGAATTAAACACAACTGGTGTCCACTAGGATTGGATAAGAGCAGTCTATTATGGAAACTATGGACTATGGGACTATATTGTCAGGTTTATTTTCATGTCTTTTCTATACTACGTTATCTTTGTTGACTCTCGCCTCTTCTCCCACTTTACAACTTTCCTCTCTTGTTGGTCTAGTCAGAGATATAAAGATTCACAAAGGTTTTTATCTGTGTGTTTTTCTGGTTTAATGCTGGGATGTAAGCTAAGAGTCAACACTCTGAGATGGCATGCAAAACCCCTGTGGTAGTCTATTGACAGCTACCACAGAGGAACACAAAGCTCTTTATTCCTAGATGTAACAGATATTAATAATCTCATTTTTATAGAACTTATTACCCAAAAGCTTAACGCTGTATTGTACACTATAGAATTCCTCTATGAAATAAGAGATACCTTATTAAGTGGATATCATTTATAATAAGTCTTTTTAAAAGGATGATTTTCTTCATTTTCAATTGAATTTTCCTCTTAATCCCAAACTCAACTTCTTGTTATATTCTCCCATTTAAGACCATGAGTCTGGAACATTTAGTGAGTACATAACCTATATAAGAGCCTAAACTGAAGATTTTTTCCTCCCCTCCTTTTACAAGGTCAGATCCTAATTTAGTTGACCTGGTTTCTTTCTTTCACACAACTTTGTTGTTCATTCTACTGATACAATTTGCTGCTAAACTCATTCTTCACAAACTATTCTTTCAAGCCCCAGCAATTTTTACTGGTCAAATCATAAACACCAGAAAATAGGAGTTTAAAATAGAAATGCGACAAGCCCTTAACTATAGCACATTGAATGATGCTGCCATAATGCACTATATTAGCTGTACTCCTTAGAGCTTATTGCCAATGGTGAGTCTATAAATTCCTGAATTAAAACTCAACTACTCACAACTTACACTTTTAAATTAAATTTCATACTTCATATCCTCCTTAGAGAAATCTGAACTACAGCAGCTGGTATACATAGGCAAATAAAAACAGGATAAACTAAACTACTTATATCGGGTCTGAAATATATCTCTGTTATGTTACTACTATAGAAAATGGTGTGTTTATCAAATATGTATTTGGACACGTCATATTAAATAGTCATGACCATTCCTAATAAACAAAGGAACAGTGAGAGGATTGCTGAACCATGTCCTATGAAGGACTAGATGATTTATAAATTTTAGAAAGTATCTGTTTATTTTTAAATAATTTTTAAAATACTTTTAATATATTCTGATATTCTCCACTGCTTAAGATGTGAAATAATGAGGACAGCTTTTCCACTTTATATTTAAATTGGTAACAATTTTCTCCTATAAATGTATCAAAATCAATTTAGTTTTAGAATCCATGCAACTCGTTGCTAGGACAGAGTCATTTGGAGACTGTGACTTTAATTTAGTTGCTCTTGACATGTTGTTAATAGGTAAACTTTGTCTCATCAAAGAAAGATAGTTAGTTGATATTATTGTGCAGGGACTCTGAATGTGGTGATCTGATAGTATGAACAGCATTATAAATGGGTTCTTTAAGTTAGATTTATTTTTTTCAATTTTCCTATGTTTTACAACTTCAACCAGAACTTCATCTTGAAACTCATCTACTATAGACTTCAGAAAAATTAAGAATGAATTGCATGGAAAAATATTCATTAACTTATTTCTACAAATCTCAGAGACATATGTTTTTTTGCTTTCATCTGTTGTATTTAGAGAGTAGTCAAAAATCGAAACATTTATGTTGAACACATCCAGATGCACAGATAAAAGCACAATGCTTGACTATGTGGAGTAAAGGATTTAAATATTTTATGATCAGAAGATCTTAGGAAAATAAAAATAAAAAATCACTCAAGTTATGCAAGCTTTTTTCATATTAATAAAATGGATAAAGTATTTTTAACTTGTCTTATTTACTTTCAAGTATAATAGGGCCCAAAACAAAGATTTTTGTTGTTCCATAGAGGGCCAAAAACAAGGATTTTATAAATTTCCTGATCCATATGGTCTCTGTCATACCTACTCAACTCTGCCATTGTAACATGACAGTAGCCTTTAACAATACTTAAAGGAATGAGGGCAGCTGTGTTCCAATAAAATATTATTTACAAAAATAGGTGACAGACTGTTGCAACTGGCTGATCCCTATTCTAGTTCATAGCTTTAATCAGCATTTCTTCAATATGTACCAGTAGCCCTGACTTCTTCCTCACCTCTAGACCCACATTTCAATCCCAATAAATATCACATATGAATGCATTATTACAATGTACGCCATATATGTTATCTCATTTGATCCTAATCCTGAGTTAGCATTTATTATTCTCTTTTATAGAGACCATAAGCAGCTTGCCCAATCCTGTAGTGAGAAAGTGCAGAAATTTATTTGAACACAGATTTATATAACCCCAAATCTCATGCTTTTATCACCTCACTAAGTGACCTCTTGTATACAGAATGAAGTTTAAGTTCCTTAACCTAGCATCCTCTTCATTTCACAATCTGTTTAGGACTCAAAATCCTTGTTTTAAACCTGGAGTGGCACTTGGCTGGTCTACAAAAATAGTGTATTCAACCAAAAGTAACTTCAAAATAGTTCAAATGTGGCAGGATAAAAATACAACTCCACAAATCTTCACAGAGTATGATTTATTTGACAGAAAAAGATACAATGGTGGTTAAAGAAGAAAACCAGAGTCATGGCATGTTCAGGTTTTCCCATGAAAATTGCTTCTTTCAACCACCGCCTCCCCCGCCCCCCAAAAAAATCTTCCCAGGCTGGGCCATGCAACAGAAGCATCACGAGGGGAACACCTTCAAAACTTCCTTCTGAGTTTTACCAACTAAAAACACATTAATGCAAATTATGTTATATGTTTGGGATAACATATATACTGATCCTTCTTGGTGCAGGTACTACAGGCCTTTATTATATAACATTTTCACTACTGTGACTGCACACTTGCATGTACTACTGCTTCCTATCAGCTTCTACAACTCTTCAGTTCATGAAAACATCCTCCAACCTTGAGACTTTTACTCTAATATCTTTACATCACTCTTTCTACTTTTTGTTATAAAATCACCTTACCTTTTATGAGTCCGAAGGGAGCTCACTTTAGAATTTTTGAAAGAAGGCAAAAATTTGTGTGATGCCTCTCAGTGGGCAGTAGAAGGGGAAAGTTTGCAACCATTCGTGTCAGTGATATTCAGCCAGGTTTCTTTGACTCAGCACATTTTCTTATTTTTCTCATATACCTCTATGTGGGAGAAGCCACACATGACTATCGCTGTCCCTCAAATATGATATGTCTTTGCAGGCTTTCATAGGTCCTTACTCATCCTGGAATGATTTTTATCATCTGTCCTACTCATCATCTCTAAGAATTGAAATTCTTATTAAAATATAAGTTTCATGAAGGTCTTCATCTCTCATATTTACTTCTCTACCTGCAGTGCCAAGTTGGTGTCTGGCATATAGCATGTGCATAATTGTACTTCAATAAAAATGCATGAAAAGAATTTCAAATAAATGAAAAATCATTACAAATATTAAGTATTAATTATGTTCCAGGCCATTTTCTAAGCACTTTATATGTAATAAGTCATTTAATTCTCTCGATGATTATACAAGGTAGGTATGATCACCCCTATATTATAAAAAATATATATAAAATGGTTACTTCATTTGAAAACAGCATCTATAGGGTAGAGATAGGATTTTAAGCCTACACCTCATACCATATCCTTATTAAGATATCTCTGATTCCATATATATGACTCATTACTTCTATAACTTTATTCCCAAGGTGTTTTTTCTCTCTAAAATTATAACAACAATTTTACTTTTGATAAAATTGTTTATTAGTCAAGATTCCTAGTTGCAAATATTAAGAAGCCCTACCATGGTTAATATAAGGTAAAAAGAAATTATTAAAAAGATGGCAGTATTTCATCAGCTGTCTTTTACAATCAACGCAAAGGCCAAAAGTCCAGACTTGGAAAACTGGAAAGTTTTTTTGTAGGAGCAAGAACTGCAGCCAACATTATTCAAAAGGAGTAGTGGATAGGCTGCCATGCTCTTCCTGCTGATGCCTCCACAATGGCTGGTACTGAAGACGAACATACCACTGTCACGGCACCAGATGATGCTTCTACTCTTCATTTAAGAATGAATTCTAAGCTCTGGCATGCTTCTCGGTATCACTTGCCCCAGATTCAAAGTCCTGGGCAGTAGTAGCCAAGCATTTTAGCTTATGCTCATGCTCTGGCTCCAAAAAGCTAGGGGAGTGTACATGGATCAGGAGCTTACCTAGCTGTCTTAGAAGACCCCTCAAATAGATAGTGTTTGGAGGCAAGGTGTAAATATGACAAATAACTGTGGTAGGGGCATGTATTTAACTAATGTCCATCTCTCTGAGGACAAGTATCAGAGATTTCCAAGCCTATATCCTGTGAAACAGTGAGCCTACTTCTTATTTTCCTCCCCATTTTTACAACTATTTACTTTCTTCCCCATCTGGAAATGTCGCTCTCCTCCATGGATTAACTATGGAGAAGAACATAAACCTGTCCTTCCGAGTTCTTTTTTGTTTTAGTATTTTGGAGATCCTCAATCTGAAGAACTGATAGGAAATATACAGTGGATCAAGAAGTCATATAAAGTTCATGTCAGTGTGATTTCCTATCTATGGTACCTGATTTCCTCATCAGGTTGTATCCAGAAGCCTGATTACATGATGCAAGAAAATAATTAAATGTCTTGTGCTTTAACCAACAATATATTCCCAGTTCTAAATCTGGCATAATCATCAGCAACTTCCCAATCTTCTAGGTCTTGTATTCTTTTCTGTCACTTTATCTCCTTGAATTACAAAAAAAAAAAAAAAAAAAAGGTAGAGGAGGGGGAGAAAGATTCTATTCATTGGATTTATTTCTACATATCAGGATACTTTGCACTAAATATTAAGTTATCTCACATATGTCTCTTTGAGACCTCTCTACTAACTCCTGGAGTCAAAGACCCACTCCACACCCCATTGAGAAGAATGTCCTCAAATCTGGGCTCCCTCTGCTTCAGTCCTTCCATCGGTCTGCTATAGTCCCCATCACACTCTTGGGAAAACATTTGGCTTTAAACTCTGTAAGTCATACATTGCTCCTGTTTACTTTTTTGCTTATGTCCTTTATATTTAATTGTCACATATTGTTAACTTAAGCAGATATTGGTGGTTTTATGTCTAAGGCTTTTGATCTTCCAGTACTAATGACTGTGTAGCCTATCAAATGATGGGTTGCTCTATCTTCCCCTGAGCAAAGTTTCTAGACAGTATCTTTTTAATTCAGAGATCCTCATTTCCTATATAGTTTCCAACTCCTGTTAATATTATTTTAGTTCACAGTCAATTTGCAAGGCCAAAATAATCAACACACCTGAGAGGAAGAGCCCTCCCTAGTTCAATCAGTAGCTTGATCTATATCTCAGGGTTCTCTGAAGTGACTCTCATTCAGATCTCTCATCTTGCTAAAACCCATGCTTCAATTCTAGGGGTTTTTTTAGTCTCTATTGTGGATAGGCAAAATAAAATGGTATAAAGGTCCATATAGATGCTTTCACCAACAGGAGAAAAAAGGTCAATTCAAGAAAATCTTCCCTATCACCTAGAACTTTGCTGTTCCAAATTATGTACTCAGTAAATATTTAATTAGAATTGAAGCAACATGATGAGACTTCCTGTTTACTTATATAGGAAACTTGGAAAACAGGATTTTTAAATTTAAATTAGTTTCAAGTATACAGTACATTGGTTAGACATCTATATAGTTCATAAAATGATCCCTCCAATTGTTCCCTCCCTCCCGTGGCCCTCCACGTAGCCATCATATTAATGCTAACTGCATTCCCTATGCCATGATCCCCAT
Organism: Pteropus medius; assembly: GCF_902729225.1. Lineage (NCBI taxonomy): Eukaryota > Metazoa > Chordata > Mammalia > Chiroptera > Pteropodidae > Pteropus > Pteropus medius. The sequence continues at coordinate 3,346,711 of NW_024354500.1, read as the reverse complement.
CCCCGTGACCAACTATCAACTACTAATTTATACTTCTTTAATCCTTCACCTCATTCTCCCAGCCCCCCAAACCCCCTCTCCTCTGTCTGACATCAAATTATCCACTATATCTGTGAGTCTGTTTTTGATTAGTTTGTTCTTTTTGTTCCTTAGATTCCACATGTAAGTGAAATCATATCGTATTTATCTTTCTCTGTCTGACTTCACTCAGCATAATAACCTCTAGGTCCATCCATGTCATTGCAAATGGTAGGATTTCATTTTTTTTAATGGCTGAGTAATATTTCATTGTATATATGAACCATAATTTCTTTATCCAATCATCTGTAGATGGGATTTAGATTGCTTCCATATCTTGGGTATTGTAAATTGTGCTGCCATGAATATTGGGGTACATAGATTTTTACGAATTGTTGTTTTGGTTTTCTTTGGATAAATACCCAGAAGTGCAATTGCTGGGTCAAAAGAAATATACATTTTTAATTTTTTGAGAAACTACCATACTATTTTGCATAGCGGCTGTACCAATTTCCAATCCCACCAACAATGTATGTGGGTTCCCTTTTCTCCGCATCTTCACCAACACTTGTTTTTTGGTTTATTGATGATAGCCATTCTGACATGCGTGAGGTGATATCTCATTGTGGTTTTAATTTGAATTTCTCTGATGGTTAGTGACATTGAGCGTCTTTTCACATGTCTATTAGCCATCTGTATTTCCTCTTTGGAGAAGTATCTGTTCAGGTCTTCTTCCCATTTTTTAATTGGGTTGTTTGATTTTTTTTTGTTGTTGTTGAGTTCTATAAGTTCTTTATAAATTTTAGATATTAACCCCTTATCAGATGTATCATTAGTGAATATCTTCTCTCAAACAGTCAGTTGTCTTTTTGTTTTGTTGATGGTTTCCTTTGCTGTACAAAAATTTTTTAGTTTGAAGTAGTCCTATTTGTTTATTTTTTCTTTTGTTTCCCTTGCCTGAGGATATATGTCTGAAAAGAAATTCCTGTTAGTAATATCAGAGAGTTTACTGCCTATGTTTTCTTCTAGAAGTTTTATGGTTTCAGATCTTACATTTAAGTCTTTAATCTATTTTGAGTCTATTCTTGTATATGTTGTAAGAAGGTGGTCCAGCTTTTTTTTTTTTCTTTTGCATGTGTCTGTCCAATTTTTCCAACACTATTTATTGAAGAGACTGTCTTTACTCCATTGTACATTATTACTTTGTTTGTCATATATTAAGTGAGCATATAGGCATGAATTTATTTCTGGGCTCTCTATTCTGTTCCATTGATCAATGTAGCTGTTTTTATTCTAGTACCATGCTGTTTTGATTACTGTAGCCTTATGGTATAGTTTGATATCAGGTAGTGTGATACCTCCGATTTTGTTCTTCTTTCTCAAGATTGTCGTGGCTATTCAGGGTTTATTATGACTCCACACAAATTTTAGGATTATTTGTTCTAGCTCTCTGAAAAATCCCATTGGTATTTTGATAGGAATTGTATTGAATCTATAGTTTGTTTTGGCTAGTATGGCCATTTTAACGATGTTGATTCTTTCTACCCATGAACATGATATATGCTTCCATTTATTTGTATCTTCTTCAATTTCTTTTTTCAATGACATAATTTTCTGAAAACAGGTTTTTTACCTTCTTGGTTAATTTGATTCCCAGGTGCTTTATAGTTTTCGAGGCAATTGTAAATGAGATTGTTTTCTTAATCTCTCTTTCTAAAAGTTCATCATTGTTTTATAAAAAGGAAAACAGTTTTATATTAGAATGATTCTTGCCCAATCTTAGATGCTACTGGTCTAAAAATATTCAGAGAATAATGGCTGGCTCTGATGATTGAGAAAGATTTTCTTATTTCCTAGATAGATAATAGCATTACACATTTTAATTAGAAGAATGGATACACATGTCCCCTTTCTTTAAATTTTAATTATATTAACATTACTATTCTCAGTTGGAAACTGTGTTCTGTTAGTAAAACTGAATGAATGCTTTATGAAAGGTTTCCTCAGAATGACGCTGCAAGACAAATATGATATCTCCATCTCCCCCCCACCCCCGCCAAACTCATATCAACCTCTAGAATAAAATAGATTTAGAAGTGTTTTTCTCTCATTATTTTCATGTTGTTAATTCTTTATTATGCTTTCAGTTAAAGCAGATAAAGAGCCACCTTGAAGTTTAACAAAATGAAGATACATTTAACTGGAATCAATAGGAAAAAAAAACTGTAAAATGAGGAAAATAGGTGACCCATATTGTTTCGTAATTACGTTATGGATTTTTTTTCCAATAACTTGCTCCACCAACACATCTAGCATAAATGTAAATTCTCCATAGAGGACTTTACAGATGATCAGTGATGACATTAATATATAGCTCAGCTGAGATACATTATGCTAAAACAGGAACCCAGTTCCAGAAGGTTAAAAATCTAATCAATAATTTGCTGAAAGAAAAGTTATTAGAGAGAATCTGTAGTAATTTTATACAGAAATAAAGAAGGAAAATATTAAACAAGGCAGCTAAAATTAATATTTGATTTCTGCTCTGTGAAAGCATTAAACTGGCATTAGTGAAACGCTATACCATTGTGTAAATACTTGCTTTTGTTTTTCCAGATTAAGTCAACCCAGAACAATACAGTGATTAAGCAGTTATCTGGTATATATAAATTGCATATACAACAATTAGGAAAATTCAAACCACGAAGTCAGAATTGGATAGACTTTCCATTTTTCCCTACTCAAAGCATTCCATAGTGACTCTCTCAAGTGGGTTAAAAGTCATGAATTAGTATAGCATAATATCCAGGCTCAATACTTCTTATTTTTCTTACTCCAGGTACAGTTCTCATTCAGTTTCACATATCTAGAATTTTAGAACCTCACTCTTTAATAGAGCATAAAGCATAAGGCCATGTACAGAAACCCAAGCAAATATTGTTTGTCCCTACTGTACCAGCCAATTGAAGGAAGAGTATAGAAACTGGGAAATTTTACATTTTCCCAACTTCTTTTTTCCTAGCTAAATTTATAAATTCTAAAACAATTTAAATACTAATACCATTTGCATGGAATATCATTTTCTATCTTTTCACTTTCAGCCTTTATGTGTCCTTCAATCCAAAGTAAGTTAACACTTTTTCAGAGCACATTTTATTCAAACATTAGTAAAATATATCAAACCTTATTTTTATCACAGGATACTAATTATAAATGTTAAAATTTCTGTTTATTAACACTTCTGTATTTATTCTTACCATAATTGCAGTTATTAATAATGACTCTAAGACTAGTTCCATTTTTAATCAAAGAAAAGTCAAATGATTAGTGCTACCCATTTAAAGTTGTGTTTTTCAAAACATTCTAATCCTTTGGAAATTTATAATTTTATGCTGGTGTGATATTCTGACTCTTTCTTGAGTGGAATATTGCATTTTTATAAACTCAATTCCCTTAACTTTGGAGAGAAAAATGTGTTTGCTTTTACAACATTATGCCTAATATAGCTGTAGAAAGTGTTGAATCTACAGTCTCAGTTTGTGTCTCACAGATTTATGGCACACTTACCTCATTGATGAGAAAATAAAACAAATGAAAGGCAGGCTCCATAGCAGCTGGAGCTTGGGGTACTCATTTTCAGTTGAAAGCTGATAATTAGGCTGCATTTGCTCAAGCACATAGCTAAAGGTAAGATGGATCTGCCACAGAAAAACTATTCTGGAGCAATTTTATTTCTAATTATGAGTCTTGATATAATATAGTTATAATTAATCTATGGTTGGTAGAATATAATCTCCTGGGAAATAAGGGAACAAAGATAGTAAGATCACATTTTTAAGTTAGAAGTTAGGAATAATTTCTGTTTGAATTTTTTTTTTATAAATATAAATGAGTCATTTGCAAAAAGACAAAAATCTATAAGAAGAAAGCAACTATATTTTCCACGATCCTCTCTGGGAGAGAGGGATGGTATATGATGATATACATGTAACTGTAGATACAGATATGAAGATGTGATAGAGACAAGGGCAGAGGCAAAAATAGAGACCAAGGTGGAGATAGAGCAACTGATATTCTAAGATTTCTGAATATTTTCTTATACTCTGGCCTAAATTCTCCTAGTTAGTTATTACACAAAGATAGCTTAAATACTTTGGAAGCATCATTAAATTTATCATTTCACTAAATAATGAATTTAAATGTCATGAATTAATTCATTGCTTCAAAAAATGAAGTTATTTCATATATGAAGATTATACACTTCAGTAAAGCTGTCTCAGTCTATTTACCAATAGATCAGCTTATAGTCTAACAGATTCATCCTGATCCAAATTATACATATTTAATATTGTGGATGCTAAATAGAACCAACAGTCTAACATCTTTAGATATTTCCCTAGATTCGTGATTTTTTTCTTTTTCCATGTGCATATAATATAACCCCAAATAAATAGAATTAAAAATGCATACAACTGACTCTAATCTGACACATAGAATGGTTATCTTTTAAGCCCAGTGTCAGAATCACAGTGTGACTGGAATTTGGTTCTGAGTTCCCTAACAATAGAATTCTCCTCTCAGACATTAAACATAATATTGGCTCAGTTTCTTAAGAAATGTATTTAGAATTTCACTTATTAAAGAGACTTATTCATTGAATGCTTTCAAGTACCCCACATATATTTATTTTAGATTATTTTGTTCTCTTAAAGACAAGGTGATTGTAGTTGCTAGAGAAATACCCTACTGATCAGTTTGTACACCGGAGACAGTTAAAATCTGAAATATCAACTGACCCCATTTGTGAGTGCATCAAAATGTATCAATATGCTTGAATAAATGTGATTCAATTGTGTTCAAACAATTTACAAGAGCTTCCCAAAGCAGTATATCTCTAAAATAGTCTTTGTTGCCTGATTTGAGAAAGGTCATTGCAACATTTCCCAAATTCTTGAGACTCTGAGAAACACAGTTCCTGTGAGATGCTCCATGAAAGAAAAAAGTTCAAAATGCAAATATATTTTGCAAACTCCCCAGGCTTATTTCCCTTCTTGGAGAATCAAAACATATATCGGAATATTAAACACTCTAAAAATATCCTTGTTCAAGAAAAAGTTGTTTATAATTGTTAACTTTTGTTTAATTCAGCATTTCTTAAAGCTTGTTTGACTATGGAGCCAAGAAAATACTCTAAGTGTAACATATTTTAATACTCAACAAAACTATAGCAGATCACACTTTGAAAATGCTGGCTTATTGAAATGTATTGTTTTTACTACACATACTATATCACTTAATTGTAACTGTTTAACGCTTAAATCAAAATTCACATCTTGTAATCTCAGATGCCAGTCAGTAACCTGGGGTCCATGAGCTTTATGGATTCAATAAACTCTTGTAAATTGTACGTAAAAATGTAGGTATATATTCACATTTTTCTAGAGAGAGAGCAAAATACCTTCATTAGACTACTAAGAGTCCATAATCTGAATATTAGGTATTCTTAACTTGGTAAGGCTAAAAATCTATTTTAAAAGTGAGAAAAAATTTTAAATACATTAATATTAAAATGCTTATGAGAGGAAACAGTGGTGTATACAATAGAGTCTGTACCTTGAATAGGTGATATTATGAACAGAAAGTAGGTTTTACATCAATCATATTCAAGTGTTATAGAAAACAAGCAGTAATTGCACCTATTTCCCAGCTTCTGATATCACGTCAGCTCATTTTCAAAAGAACCCTGACATCTTCATTGAATCACTCTTGTTTTCCTGTTGTGATTAATTTTCTTCCACCATGTTACACAGAGAAATTCACTTTCTGTGTTTATCACAACAATGGTCATAAAAGAGCCTTCCTCCAGAACTGGACTACTTCTCCCACTTCATAAAATGGATGAGTATTGTCCATGAAGAGGTCAATGAGAAGAGGTGTTTTTTATTGTGTAGGAAATATGAATATCTCTAGTGTTTTGCCCATTCTTGTGGGTATTAATAAAAATATTAAATGTCTAAAGAAAATAATAATCTAAAAATGAAAATTAGGATCATTAAAGGGTTCTACATTCCAATTTTAGTTTAAAGAAATCCTCTTTAAAGGGCAGAGACAAATATCCATGGCATTTCTTATTTGTTTTCTCTACAGCTTGATAGCAAAAGCCAGGCATTGTTATCATGTCTTACTTTTCCTTTATTAGACTGTGAAAGGGGAAAAGCCAGTCAATAGCATCACCTTTGATTTTATAGCTTTCAGCATGAAGCACTTATTCTTTTATAGACATCAAGGGCATTTGTCAAAAAGCAAAATATATGTTTAAGAGGTTTGATATGTTTAAGAGGTATATTCAGTTATTTGGTACTTGTTTTTAAATTTCAAATGTTCTTTTCTCTTTGGTCGGAAAGCAGCCAAGTACCATTGGTTATAAGGGTTAGGTGGTCCTGGTTGGATTGGAACAAACTACTTCTCTTCTGGAAACAAGAAAACATACTTTTGAAATTTGACAAACATATAAATGGGATAGGCGGTTAAGAATATTAACATGACCAGAAGGAAATTTTAGGTTCCTATCTTAGTTACAAATATGAAATAAAACTATCCTATGTAGCTCCCCCACCCCCAAAAAAATAGTGAGCCTAGTATAACAATAAAAAATATACATAGTGAAATATGTGTTTTCTTAAATTAAGTGATTAAGATGCCCAAGGAATTAAGATCTCATCACAGCATGGTTTACATGTACACAGGCATATGCAAAAACATACAAAAATATACAAATGACAGTTATGATTTTCACTTAATTCAATTACAGAATTTTAAGCCCTGCAATTCAGAACAGTAATTTTCCAAAATGTTAGCTACTAATTTGTAACCTAATACCAAATTGCAACAAATGCTTAATGTTTTTGTGCTGAGAATTTAGTGGGCAATAAGTGAAACTCTAATTCTTGTCTATTTAGCCGTTCCTTCTTAGAGTTATCAGATATTCTTAGACATTCAAAGTATCTCATATATGACACAGCATTGCCATTCTCCATGCAATAGCATTAGAAGAAAATTGCAGTTGATAAAGCTTGATGATAATCAAGGTCTGTCAGTCTTTAGGAGATAAATGTAGACAGTCACATTATTGAAGAACTCCAAGTATAGAAATTCTGAGTTTGGGGCTACACTTAAGATACAGTAAGTAAACTCGGCAGAGTTTATATGAACTAATAATGCTCTCTGTACTACAAACATTGTCTGCCTTTGTTCTGATTTTAAATGTTAAAAGGACTGGGGAATTCCTGAAGAGTGAGAGGATTCTGTTCTACAACAATCTACAAGCAAAATAAAGTTAACAGTAATACAATTCCATGGCCAATATGAAATGTATACATATATACACATATGTATAGATACCTTTATCTACAGACACACATATATAATTTATACATATACACATATAAATTACTAGTGCAATATAAGAATGACTATTTAGGAAGTACATGTATATGTATGTGTGTATATAAAAGAAAATGTTTGAAAAGTCAATTACATAAATATTGATCATTATGCTTCCAAATTCAAAAGAACTTTTGGGCATCATAGATATGTCATTTCTTCTGCTAAATGGTCACATCAGGGTAGATATTAAAACATATTGATATATCCAGGTTATCTTGCTCAGTCTATCCACTGTCTACAAAAAATTCCAAGACAGAAAATGGCTGAAGCTCATTCTCTTGATTCTTATATGAAACTGGGTTAGGGCTGGAGGAATTGTATGAGCTTACTGTTCTGTTCTCCTGCTAATCAGGAGAACTGGGTCCATCCAAAGTGGGGAGTAGCAGTACAATTGGGAGCCTACAAGGAGAGTGCAGTCTAAGAGAAAGTGTATCAATTGTTAATGAAATTCAATTCAATGTTGTTCCATCACAGCATAGATTGAGAAGTATGGTGCCATAATTAAACGAGAGAGAGTGAAAAAATTTTAATAGCTTTATGAATCGTTCTTTAAAAACAGTTCCTCATTGTGGTTTAATAATTTAATTCAAGGTATAAAAACTTCCCAGAATATCAGACATAACCACAATATAATGATGCTCCTATACAAACACATTTTAAAAGAAAAAAACAAACAACAACAACAAAAAGATTGTTGGTTAGTCATGTCACTATGCCACCATTTCCTTTCATTAACATGTGTAACTAGACTTCTTTACAGATGTTGGATATGATAGATCTTAAATCATATTAAGAGCCTAAATTGTTCTTTTTAACCTGGAATCCCTTTGATCTGGATATTTAGAAAAACGAAGTAGAATGAATGTGGAAAGTAAGCTAGGGCATGCGCAATAATAGATCTGCTATCTCACATTCATGTCAGATTGTAAGTCCTTTAAACTTTCTAATCCGCTAAAAAATGGAACTGGTAATATCTCTTACAGAAAAGTGAATATTCAACTGCATTAAATTATTGAAAGCATTTTGTATAGACTTAATAACTAAGCATTAATATTATGGGCTATTGATTAGTAATAGCAGGGAACATGCTTTTCTTTTCCTGTTGTGACAGTTTGCAATGAACATCAGGTCTTTATGACTTGAAATGCATCAGAGAACTAGCAACTGTTTTAAAAATAGGTGTTACTTTTTTTTCAATTATCTTGATTATACAAGAAAATATTCCCTTGAATATTTGGATAATTATGGTCATACACACCTTTTTAAAAATTAACTACAATTTATTATTCAGTATAATACAATAATTTATCTTTTGCCCTTTATCTAATTAAGAAGATTGTAATGAGTGGACATGTTGGTTATGATTAGGAGTCAAAATGGGTTGCCTCTTAATATAGTCAATAATATTCAGAAATAATTGTTTCCTCTTTCACATCTTCCTTAAGGTCATCAGCGTATTTCAGCAAGGCAATGGGTTTCACTCTAGAAATTATCAGCCATGGCAATAAATGCCTACCTAAGTATGGTGTGCTCACAGAATGTTTAGTGTAACTTAAATATGGACCAAGTCATTTTACAACACTGAGATTTCAAAGTGAAAAAGTTTTCACTGAGTTCTTACACAAAAATAAAATGTTCACTAATTAGCTGTGATTTGTGTCTGAGGGATACTGAATTTATAGAAAGATGAAAGTTTGAATCTAAGCCAACCACAACCTAAACTTTATTCTAGATATATCACTTGTATCACTTATAGACAATTTCTTGGTCATCACAGTTGAAATATATAAATTCCTAATGTTTTCCCACTATTATTAATTGTGTTTTCTATTACATACAACCAAAGACATTTTTAATTGAGATAACTCCTAAGAAATGCAAGTCTTCCTGCAATTTAACACCTAGTATCTTCAGTATTACTTTCATGATAATCGTTGAAATCTTTAATGTTACCAAAAAGAAAATAAAACTTGATTCAGCATAATTAACCTTTAGCAAAGACATAAAAACCATATAATTATTTTTAAATAAAATGAAATTTCTGCTACGGTTAAACATGTTCAGTAGTGCAATTAAAGTTAAGAGACTCAAGGAATAAGTGATGATGGATTGGTTGTTACTTTTGGTGTAAAAGTAGAAAATAGCTCCATAACATAGTAAAACTCTGTTTTTTATGGTATCACAAAGGGTCCTTGACCTCTCTCAGAGAACACAAGAAAATACAGGTATTAATGGGAAAAAACTACTAAATAAATAGTGTTGAGAGACCCCTCTACAGACAACAAAAAGTACATATAGATAAGAGAATATTACAAATCAGGGGTGGTCTAGAAGCTAAATTAAATATTTGTGAAGGTTAAAACCCAAAGTATCACTAAACAAAGTATCATTTAAAAAAAAAAATTAGGTAAAACAGAGTTTCATGATGAAACATCTATGGAAATAGATACTATTACTTTGTTTCTACTTAAGGGGCACTTTAGGAAAAGTCTATTTATAAATTTAGTTAGCATTTATATTTGGTGTCATTTGTTTATAAGTGAAAACAGCAGTTTCTAAGATGTCAAAAAAAATTTCTCTATAGTTTAAGAAACGCATACATTTTTTAAAAGTTTTTTTATTCAAGTGGTATTTTCCTACCAAGTTAATGCAAAAGAAAAAATATCATTCTTTATTCAAAGTTTCTTCTATTTCTGATTGATGAGAACTAATTAAATGAGATCTCTTTTTATATAAGAACCTTAGTGTTTTTACTTAGGCAGAGGTAGGATTATTTCTCATTTGCCTCTACTGCTAGTTTAAATAAATCTGTTTTTCCTACATTTATTCAAACCATGTTCATGGAAGTCAGTTAAAACAAAATATTCATTTCTATAATAAGTTTCAATATTCTGAGACAGTACATGTTGCACTGTTATGTGGTAGGGAGAGGGAAGAGTGAGGACATAACAGCTAGGAAAATGAATGGCAAGTTCCTGAGTTAGCATTCTCATGAATTCATTTCTAATAAAGTTACAAGTTTCTGTCAGCAAACACAGTGACCAATTTTCTATCTAAAAGGCACCTTACAAACGACCTAACTTTAGACTGTTATTTTCCGTATGAGGAAACAAAGGCTTGGAGAAGCATGTGAATTGCCCAACTTACCTACCTACAGAGCTGGAACCTGAACATGAGGTCCTGATTTTCAGACTGGTGCTTCTATGATAACATAGTTAAGTTTGGCATGGCTTCCTGGTGGCACAGACACAAATTTTACTCTTATCTTTGTAACGTTAGCTAGCCATAGTGAGAATGTTTGCTTGCTCCTCTTAATATTTGTTTCCCTTTGTATTTCCGTTTAGTTAAATTTGTTAAATAGATCTTTTTTTTTTAAAGAAAAAAATTCTTCAAATCTTTTATTAAAAGGGGCATAATATACACACAAAATATATATAAAATAAAATGCTTATAAAGTTCTACATATGTGTTTATAGTTTATGATTTTATAGCAATGATGCAATGTCTTTCAGTAATCTTACATAAGGTCACCTAGATTTAATTTAATATAGCAAAGCCTAGATTGCTTCCCTTAATCAATAAGTGGTCATTATTTATAAGATTTAAAAAGTATAGTAATTTTTTACCTTACCTTCACATCAGTGCTGTAGTTTGGAATGTATGTAATTTTTAGGAACAAATAAAAACACATATTCAGTCTTAAACACATATTGCATTTTCAAATTGAAGAAAATATTACAGATTTTAAATTTACAAGTCTATATCTAATGTACCAGATAAGAGTAAAGATATTTAAGCTTTTTCAGATACTAAAAAATTATACCTACCACTAGTTAAGTGTGTATGTGTGGGGGAGAGAGAGGAGAGAGAGAGAGAGGACACAGAATCCTACATTTAAAAATCAGCTCTATTTGCTAGTAGTATAAATAATGCACTGAGTGTTTAGGACATAAGGACACTATGACAAAGGATCAGCTGCCTGAAATGATGAGCTCAGGACACTATGACAAAGGATCAGCTGCCTGAAATGATGAGCTTAGGGTATGATACACCAGCCAAGCAGTGACAAAACACGGTAATCTTTGAATCTGAGTGTTGATACAGCACTTGGGAAAGTCTTCACATTGAGGGCTCAGGGGTCAAAGTAAAACAGAGCAATCACACTGGAGGCGATTCTCTTGCCATCCATTCTGGTTGATGCTATAGGCAAAGGACAACTTGACAAATTTATAAAGAAGCAATAAAATCTACTGAAGCAGCTAAATTGTCTGCTAAAAGACACTGGGCACTGCCTAAAATGAGGCTATAAAAAGAAAATGCATCCTAAATCACCTTGGAATAGGGTTTGAAATAAACATTTTTTACAAAGTTTTCTTGGACTGTCTATGCTTACAATTTTCAGCATGCCATTCTTCAGATCCTGAGACCAGTATTCAGCTTTCTTCAGCTACTTCTTCTTCTTCCTCTTCTTCCCTCCTTCTTACTTCCTTCTTCCTCTTTCCTTTCTTCCTTCTCTTCTCCTTCCTTTTCTTCTCCTCCTCCCCCTCCTACTGTCTTCCTCCTTCTTTCTTCTTCCTCCTCTTCTTCTTCCTCCTCCTCCTCCTCCTCCTCAGCTTCCTTTGCTTCTTCTGCTTCTACTTCCCTCATCTGCTTCCCTTTTCTGCTTCCCTCTTCTGCTGCTTCTGCTTCAGCT
>NW_024354500.1:3265707-3333221 GCF_902729225.1 Pteropus medius | reverse complement strand
TGCTTCTGCTTCTGCTGCTTCTGCTTCCTTCTTCTCCTTCCCTCTTTTCTTTTTTTGTCTGTCTATATCTTATTTTCAAAAGGTTGTTCTATTGCTTTGGAACATTGACTTTCATGGAATGGAATATTAAAATTAATATTGTATATTGAATTACATTAAGTTAAGTTTTAATTGCTTTCCTTCTGAAGAAGAAGAAAAATATGGTTATTTGATATTATAACTAAAATATGTCTGGTAAATTGAGACAAATATATTGATGTATTAGCTAGCTGCTGTAAAGATAAACTCCAAAATCTCAATGGTTTAACCCAATAGTATTTATTTCTTTCTCACATGATCCTTCCATATAATCTTTTAGGGACCCAGGTTTCCACTTGTGCTTTTGCCTTTTTCTAAGGTCTTGAAATCCTCTGTTTGGCTATTAGATGGGGAATGTGACTGTGGGAAACACATACAAGCACGTATTACAACCCTTAACCATTTCTAGATGATCTGAAAATGACACACATCACTACCCCTCACCTTCCTTTGGCAGAAACTAATCACACATCCCTAGACATAAGGATGTGGTGATGGGAACTGAGAAATAGCAAGCCACTTTCTTGACCAAAACTAATGGAAAAGGAACACAAATATTAGATAGCTAAAAGTTGCTGCCATCTCTGACAATCAATTTTATAAGGAAATATTTGTTTAATATTTATTAATATATGTTCCACAATCTTCCCTAAGTTCATGTCTGGGTCAATCATGAGGTGTTGCCAGTGATCCACGTATGTAAAAGGTAGGTCTGTGTCATGGCAGAATATCTAGGGCCAAGCTGTTCTCTTTACAGATCACAGCACTTTTCCTTTCCTGTGGCCTCTGAGCTGTAGTATGTTTTCCTTTAGTTGGAATGCTTTGCAAATGCCACTTTTCTGCCCTTATAAACTTCGCTTTCTTTCAGTTTGGCTTTCTCTTTGTATCATTCTCTAACCTTTCTAGCTCACGTCAGCACATCCTTCCTCTCTTTAACCTTATTTTATACTTAATCTTTTTTTTCTCACATCGCCATAGATTAATCTCCACAATTATATTGCTCATTTCTTGTCAATGAAAATTATTCCTTATATTTCATTATCCCTTCGAGTTTCTGGTAGAGTGGATGGAAACCAGAAATGGTTAAGAAGTGATACATTGGTACACTTTACCAATGCATGAATGAACGAATTGTATAAACGAATATGAAGAAATAGAAACAGTTTAACAGTTAAGAAGATCTACAAAATTGTTTCTAAGCAGCATGTTAATTTAATAAACACAAACCACATATAATATTTCTCAGCACAAGTAAGCTTGAAAAATAAAGACCTACTTTTTTGTTTTTTATTCAGCTTTAGTGCTGCCTGATTTTACTGATATGTTTGTGTATGTGTATGTACATTTAAACCAAAGAATATATACAAGCAGGAAATATATACGTATTATTATTTAAGAGACGATCTTGAGATTTGAGACTTATTAGAAAGATATTTTTACAATCAGCAGTAAGTCATAAATGATACAATAAATTCACACTGCTGGGAATATAATCAATTGCTTTAATAGCAATACTGAATTCTAACTAAAAGTTATAATATTTAATTTTAATCTATATAGCTATTTTATTATTGTATGTGCCCATACAACTTTCTCTTTTCTGCACAATCAACATATTGCACACCTGCATGATAGCCATTTTATACACATCTCTGATTTTTACAATATCTTCATTTTCTGTATGAGGAGGTTGAAAGCCATAAATGTGTGGAGTCTTTCTTAAATTTTACAGCTGCTAGGTGTGAAAAGACAGTTTTCCAAGGATCTCTTATGTTTCTGCTGTCAGTGAAAAACTGCTGTCTGTTCAACCCTCAATCAAGAAAAAGGAGACTGAGTCCATGATTGGACTCTTTGGGTATTGGAGGCAGGATGTGCCTCACTTAGGAATTCTACTTGAGCCTTCGTATCCCAGCTTGAAAACCAGCAGCTTTGCATCAGTCTGAGATGAAAACTGTCCAGAAAACAATGCTGTTCTTTCTACTATTGAGGCCCCACAATCATAATTCCTTTTTGACTAGAAGTCTCTGTGATTGACATATGCACTGATTAGAGCCTCTCATAAAGATAGGATCTTTATCCATAAGTGCTCCTTTGAGTATTAGACTTGTTACCACCTAGACACAGTGACCAGGCACAATGATTTTGATAAAGTTATTGTCTTCTTACTGGGTTCTTGTCAAAACTGAGTGTCTGGCTACATGACCTGTGTGACTCTTCAACCTGATGTTCCCATCTGGGGGTGGATTAACTCAGATTCAATCACTAATAGTGGGAAAGGCCCAGTAAACTCTAACAGAATAATCAAGAATGCAGCTGTCCTGGTGCCTTTGGCCCTAAGCTTCATATGAATAGTGTCCGCTTATTAGCTATATCTTCAGGGCAGACTTTATGTCCCATTCCTCTGTCTGAAGCACAGCCATCATCTTAGTAGGAGCTTGAACTCAAAGGGATTCCCCTGAATATCTGAATCTGATTCATTGATGATTGGCTATGCAGAAATCTGATGGCGGGCAGCTGGGGCTATGCCCACCCCATGGAAATCTACAAGGTCACTCTGCTCAGCTGACAAAACCCAAGGCTGTTCTCACAGCTCTGGTCAATACTCCCAGTGCTGTTATGTTTTTTCCTGGCTCTTGGGCTATTATCAATGGCTAAGTTCATTTTTTTCTCCCACTTGAGAAACTACTGGAAGATTAAAAATGACCCTTATTAGGCTAGAATCTATAGAAACATATTACTGTTTTTGATTGAACCACTGAGACCATTCATGTAAATACCCACAACTAGGACCTATTAGTCTGTTGAGATCAATCAGAAACAAGCTGATAAACAAGTCTATACTACCCAAATTGCCACCATCACTGCCTGCATCCATCATTGCACAAGCAATGGTGACACATCCACCATCATCTACCCAAATCCAAAGTAAAAGACTCTATTTCTGAGCAGAGTCCATCACTGTATGCCAGACTTATGACTTCTGCCAAAAGTCAGTCCGTTTGTCTGGTGGAGAGAGAGATGCTGCATTGTATGGGACATGTCTACATTATCCCAGTTTGAGTGAATGTGGCTGTGTGTGTGAGTGGCCATGCAATGGAAGGGTGTCCTGTCCAGGGTGGATTTCTGCTTTGTGCCCTGAGCTGCCAGAATAGGCCCCCGGCCACTCATAACTAGAATAAGTGAGCTGGAAAAGAATTATTTTATTTGTTTCTACTTCTCTGTCTTAAATGTATATATAGCTCACATTTATTTCAATATTTAATATTAGAAATGATTAGGTCTTTATTTAGAAGTTTGGTGATGTTTGTGTGACCAGAAATATGCAGTAAGAACTTAAATCTTGTTTATATCAATTAGATGATTGTAGAATAGGTTTTGTTCTACATTGTTTCATTTCAAGTTGCAGTTTCCAAGTACCTGTTCATAACTTACTTAAGTGAGAAGGAATTACTGTAAGCACCCCCATGTTCATTGCAGTGTTATTCACATTAGCCAAGACATGAAAGCAACCTAAATGTCCCTTGAGGATGAATGAATAAAGAAAATGTGGTGCATATGCATAATGGAATATTATTCAGCCTTAAAAATAAAAAAAGGAAATTCTGTCATGTATAACAATGTGAATGAGCCTGTAGGATTATGAAATAAACCAAACACAGGAAAAATACTACATGATATCATTTTTATGAGGAATCTGAAATAGTTCAACTCACAGAAGCAGAGAGTAGAATGGTGGTTTCTAAGGGCTGAGGGGAGAGAGAAATGCAGAGATACTATTCAAAGTTTCAGTTACATAAGATCAATAGATAAATAAATGCTACTGTACATCTTAGCACCCATCACAAACAATACTGCATTATAGACTTAAAATTTTGTTAAGAGAATCTTAAGTATTCTTATCACAAAAATAATAATATGTAAATATATATACAATATAATATATAATAATGAATAATATGGAAGTAGGAAACTTTTGGAGGTGATAAATATGTTTATGGCATAGATCATAGTGATAGTTTCATGGGTGTACATTTATCTCCAAACTCATTAAGTTATATATGCTAAATATGTTACAGTTTTTTATGTCAGTTATACCTCAACAAAGTAGGTTTTTTTTAATATGTCAGGTGTTCAAAACCCCTTATATTTACTCATTTGGATAATTCTCTGAGCAAGTGTACTCTTCAAATCCACTTCTGATGTTATACATTTTCATAGCAGCTCTCCACCTTTTTCTGGCCTTTAATTGTTGCTCTCTATTTCATCTCACTAGACCTAAGGCCTCATCTGTAATAATCTTTTCAGCTGCCTTTTCTGATCCATCTCAGTCCCAGGACTGAACCTGAATCAGTGCCTGTTCCCTTACTAACTATCCCTTCTTCCACAGCTGACCTATCCTGTTCCTATATATCTGCCTTTCTGACCAGTCCCAACACATGATCCATTATGTTTTTCATGCATTTTAATATGTGTGGCATTCCTTAATGAGTGATAATCCCAGAGTTCGTGTAGAACAGTTGTTATAAAGCCAAAACATCTCTGATACAATCTCAGATAGAAATATTAAAAAGTTATTTAATAAAATTTTAGTAAGTAGAATACAGTACTATATTGAATACATTGAAAAACAGTAGCATCTACTCCAGAGTTGCAAGGTTGTTTAATATTAGTAAATCTATTAACATGATTAAAAACATATTAAAATTCTATAATAAATCAAGGGCAATATGACGCATAGCTGAAACGTGTAATACATGTCCATTTAAGTCAAGGTCAAAGCAACAGAATCTCTTATTTATCATTATTCAACATTGTTCTTCAGGTATTAGCCAAGAAGAGACATGGAAAGAAGCATTATTAATAGTAACAGATGATATGACATTTATTAACAAACCCAAAAGATTCAACCAAAAAAACTATTAAAACTTTATTAAAAGTTTTCTAATATTTTAACATATATCAGATAACATTTAACATAAGACTTTTTAATAATAGCAATAAATGTCAACTTTTGATGAATTAACCTAACAAGAAATTTTAACATTAAACTTTACTAATAAATGTAAATTAACATGTCAAGTGAAATGAAAATAATTAATACATTTACATATTGACCATGTCAATTACAATCACCATGAAATTTTTTAAAACTAGTTCTACATAGTTTATGAAGTCATAGATTGACAAGAAAGTGAAGGACATTTTAAAATAGAAACGATAATGAGTGGCTTGTTTAACCAAGATATTAAAATTTATCACAGATAAGCAACAATGTAATATGATTCTGGTACTAACATTTACAAGTAGATAATGAACAGTTGTGAAAGCCTCAAAACAGATAAAATTGTATAAAAGTGCTTTATAGTATTTTTAAAGGAATTCATTTGTATGAAAATAAGTGAAAAGAAAAATTAATGTGTTAAGATAGTATCTCTAGAGATACTCATTACAGCATTACAGCTTATCTTGGGAAAAATTAGAAAACCTAAATATTCAATTGCATATCAACTATATTTTTTTATCCAAAGAGAAAATACCAAATGCTAATTAAATGGGATGAAAAGTATTATAATCCCTAAGTGACTGTGGTACAGAAAACTTAATGTTTATTTTTCACTCTAGATGCTCAAAGCAGATTGGCAGGGGCCTTTACTCCTTTTAGTCATTCACAGGTCAAGGCTGCTTTGGTCTCCATCTTGACACTTTCTTCCACAGCTATTAAGGAAAGGCACTGTTAGAGCTCGGAGGTGACACAAACCAGTTCTGCTCAAAAATCATTGACTAGAACGAGCCACTTGGTTCCTCCAAACTCCAAGAGGACAGGAATTTTAGCCATCAAGTTGCCCAAGAGGAAAAGAGAACCAGCTGTCTGTGACTAAGGTGCAAACAATTTTCTTCCTCTCTCTCCTCTCCTGCCTTCTCACACTCTCTGAGCCAAAGGACTTGACCTTTTATCCACAGGCAAAAACTTAAAGTAGGAAGTGTGAATTCCCTCAGGTACCTAAAGCCAGCTAAAGCAACTAAATTACCTATAACTATACTCACCTTCCCCTGCTTTCCCCTAGTCTGAGAAAAAAAGGGTAACCTAAGAAAAGACTCTTCTACCTGCCCTAAGGTTTATTTACTTCCACTCCATTTCTTCAGAGACTCCGCTTCATCCATAATTTGATTTTGATTCTATATTGTTAATCTTATCCTCACTTCTGTACCTCCTTTTCAATCTATAAACAAACTCAATTATCTTATCCCCATCAAAAATCACAAAACTGTAGCACTTTCTCTCTCTAAATTTGGATAACAAGTTTATAATTTGTTTCCCATCTTTTTTCTCTTTATTTCTTATTAATTGAGAAAAATTATTGTATACGATTATACATTAATTATATAAAATTATACCTGTAAAAGGGATTATTAAATGTGTATATATATATATACATGTTTTTTAATAATAGAAAGAATGCTTATATACTTAGTGTGTAAGAAATATGATACCAGGCCCTTTGAAGTCCCACTGTGTAGCTTCCCAACCTAACCCCATAGGAAGCCACTTTTCTGAATTTTAAGATAATAATCTTTTTGCTATTCCTTTATAGTTTTACCAAATATGTATATTCTCCCTAAAATCATTTTTCTATTTAAACCCATTTATAAATGGAATAATATCATATTTATGTTTCTCTATTATTTGCATGTTCTCTCAATATAAAATTTTGAAGTCAAGCCACGCGAAGGCATTTATCTATAATTCATTCAATTTTACTGCTCATTGTTTGGTATCTTAAAGTTTCGCTCCTATAGAAGCATGCATACTCATCAACATCTTGTTCACTAGAGTGGTGGGATGTGCTGCTTAAAAATAACCATTGTAGAGTTGAGAAAACTGTGTACTTATTCTATTTCTCAGGGCCTCAGTGAATAATAATTTGGGATTAAATAATCTCTAAGTAAATTTCTAATTCTTTTAGCCACTTGTTAAATGAGCATTTATTTTTTCACAATGACGAGTTCTCCATCATAGATTTATATTAGGGTTTTCCAGAATGTGAGGTGAAGATAAGCTATCACTAAGAGCAATTACTTATAATAGTATCTTTCAGTAGTATTGGGCAAATGTGAACCCATTTTTTATATATTCTCTCTATTTTGGCTTTAGACCCTTATATATATTAGATTTTATGAAATAACATCACACTGATTATGCTTATTTTAAAGAATGGGTCTTCCAGCATGCCTTTTGAAAGATCCATCATTTTTCTCATCCATCACCACAGAAATAGTATGATAAACTTTAAATATAATCACATATTATTTTAACATCTTAATTAAATTAAAAGCCTTAGAGTTTCCTAGATAGTCAATAAGCACTTAACTAATTAAGCACTTCACTGTGTGCTAAGAATTAATGTGCTTTCTACATATTTATCTGAAAAAATCATTTGATATGACAGCAATATCTTCCTTAAAATATAAGTGAGTGTTTTATTAAAGGATTTTTCAGTCATGATTCTGGTAGGAAAAAGATAGAATAACCAAACTGTATAATTTGGTAAGAATTTAACAAAAGGACTATCTACAAAGTATGTACAAGATTCAAGTAAACCAAAAAGCGATAATACAGTACCTCTGGGGTGAGTAATATTGAGGATCTCACCCTCCCTAAACCTGAAGTGACAAGAGAGAGAATGGTTATTGGAACCTGGAGTGAGTGACAGTATGAAGAAATCACCTAAGAGAACTCTGGTCTTTGGAGATACAGCCAACTCACAGTAATGTGGCCAGGAGGAAGCCAGAGTAACCAATTTTGTGATTAATTTTTCAGAAGACTATACTTTTTAAAATTCCACTATCAATAGTGAAACTTTAAACGTTGTTTAAATATTGAAACTTTAAAAATTGTCAGTATTGGGAGATCATTGTAGGTTTCAATATTATTCTTTTGAAAAAGTTAATGTTCACATTTAAAATAAAATTTGAAAGCTTAATTTCAGTCCTGGCCTCACTCTATTCTGAACATATTTCCTGATGGTGTCCCTCATTAGACCAGCCCTAGAGAGGGCTAGAAGGCAAGTGAGGCTATTGATAACCATCTGTTCAGTCAAAATGAAGAAGGGGAAAATGTAGATATAGAATGACAAAGAGAAGACATGTAGCCCAGAAGAGCAGCTCTACAAAATGGTGAATCAAGCAGCTCTGGAGTAGGTGTCTAAATCTGAGACTTAGCTTTTCTACTAACTGGCTCTGCGACCTTGGGAAAATGGCCTAACATCTGTATATCTCAGTTACCCTGTTCATAAGAGCAGGTAATGGTGTAAACGATCTATGAGACTGTATAAAGGATAAGGGAACACATATAAAACACTTAGAAAATACCTATCACATAGTAAACACTTAAGAAGGATTGACTATATTTTTTATTATATGATATAACTAATCAAGCTCTCCTGTTTGCTTCTCTGAGATACTATCTATCTCTTATCCCAATCTCATGGCCTACCACAAGCAAACCTAATAGGTGGAAATTATCAGTTTCTTTATTACTCATTAGACTTCTAATATTAGTAAATTTACCATTAAACTAATATTTTCATATACAAATGAAAGGCAAAGGCTCAAGAAAATCCATTCATTCCACTCACAGAAAAAAAAATTTATTATTACATTTGTTCAAGCAAATGTTTATTAGTTTAAATCAAAGGACATAAACTCTGTTCAATTTGCAAATTAACAACTCAGATGTGGAAATTCTTTGAAGGAACAAGAAATTTTTTAATAATGTATTTTTACATATAACAACATACAAACTAGTTCTAATTAAGCACCCCCATGCATACATCAATGCATTATTTATTCCATAAGTGTATATTGAGTACTTACTATATGAGAAGTATAAATCTAAATGCTGATAGCTAAATGGTAAAATGATAAAAATTGTCTTCAATTGGAGAGAGAAATATTTGCAAAACAAATAGAGATGTCAGTATAACGTATTAAAATGTCATGGAAGTCCACTTGTGCAAATAATAACCTTTTTATATCACATGAGAAATTCTTCAGAAAAGAGATAACATCAGAGGTTAGTATTGAACGATGACTGATTTTTGGAATATTAAATAACTCCTATGTTGAGACAGTTAAACTTGTTCTTGTTCATATATTAGATTCAACCATATTCAATTGCCATTTTTGTAGATTGAAAATGATCAAATATTAGCAATACCATAAAACTTTAAGCTAATACATAATATAGAGTAGTATTATTCTAACATGTTTTCCTCTCATAAAAATGTATTTATTCTCTTATCGAAAAATAAAATATACATGATTGTAGAGTTTTTCCTTTTTAAATTTAAGAGGAAGAAAAACAATTTGAAACCAATAAATTCAAGAGACTGAAAAGTGATATGTATTTGTATAGGACTTACCTACTAATAACAATGTCTAACTCTCCCTGCCAACTTACTATGCTAATCACCTGATACAATATATATTTTAGCCTCATTCTGACCATTATTTATTCACATTTCAAAAATAAAGGATATATATCTTGCTCAAGTTCACACAGAAAGGAGCACAAGTATATTCTGAACCAGGCAATCTGACTCGAGGAATTCTTTTCTTATATTTTCTGCTTTTCTGAAACTGAAAATGGAAATGTCAGCAAAAAGAAAACAGATTTCATCATACAGATGAGACAAATTTGAAATTTAGTTTAAAGAATTTATTGGGCTAATGAAGGTCACTATGATGCTAAAACTTATATAAAGCTTGCAATGTAGACATTAAATTTAAAAAATCAAAATATGCTGAAACTAATTCTACCCTGGAGGTTTTATTCTACCGATTTGTTTATGGACTTGCAAAATTATGTTATTAGCATCATTGGTAATAGAAACAGATCAGAAACAGCTCAGATGTTTTTAGTGTGGTAGCTACGTGAGTAAATTTTCTCACCAAGATAATTATTTTTTAAGAAAAGCTCATTGATCCTATATTTATTAATTACCTTGGTGTTTGGAAATATCTGCTGTGTCTTTATCCTTGAATTCCTTTGAGGTTGGGTTCTTATTTTCACTTCTAAGTAGAAGGAACTCTTTTTTCTACCTAGAAGTTTACAGATTTTTTGTCTATCTTAATATTTATTAATTAAACCAGAATACTTATTCAAGTTGCACATTTTGAATCTTATTTTCCTGAAACACTGTGATATCTTTTCATATGTAGATTGGGGTCTATCTTTGTATTAGAAATTTTTTTGGCTAATGAAGTTCAGTAACTCTAAAAAATATCCTAAAATTCCCTAAATGATCTAATCACTGCTTATCTTTTCAAAATCATTTCAAGTCAGTCTATTCCCTCTCTTGCTAGTCCAGCCAAAACATTGTCTCCCTTCTTCAAATAATCAAGGCCATTGCACAGAGCTTACTTCCTGTGTCCCATCTCATGGTTAACTACTCTTTCAGGGTATGTGATACTTGCTCAGGAAAATATTTACTGATCTTCCAAACCTTTGTACATATTAAATTTCACTAGTAATTTTTTCTCATGCATCCTGTCCTGGGCATTTATAATATATTTTTCAAATATAACTATTTAATTATATGAGATTATTTGTTTAATTTATTCCTCTAAAGACTGTAAGATTAATGGAGACAGGAATCATCAGTTTTATTTATGCAGAATCCCTAGCATCTTCCCATCTCACAATGTATTTTTGTTAAAAGGGTGGATGAATACATTTTTTAAAAAAATCTGTCTAGTTGTAAAGCCATTTTAACATTCTTATTGCCTTTTTAAACTTATTTTTACTTATTACTTAGAGATCATTATAATTTCTTCACACTTACCAGCATACCTTCCTATGTATTTTTTTTACACTTTTATTTTTTAAGCCAAAGTATTCCACACATGCAGTCTGGACGAAATGTACTGTAGAGGCAAATCTTCTTCCGTTCACTTGTGTTCAGCTCCTCATTCCATGACTGTTTCCAGCCCATGCAATTCTTTTGGCCCACTCCACCACCAGGCACCTCAGGGTCTGAACACTGATGCCAGCCTGCTTGGTCAGCTATTTAACCAGGACTAATCTTCTCAACTTCCACACCTTAAGGAATATTTCAGAAAATTGTTATCTTCTTGTTTCAGGCTTTTCTTTCATTCAAACAGGTCTGTGACCCCTATTTTTTCTCAGTTTGTAATGGAAATTAGTGTCCTTTATATAGTTGCTGTCTTCAAGAAAAAGAAGTGCTAACTACATAATTAGACAGCCTAACCCTTTAAATACCTGAGTGATTACATTTATACTGTTGACTCATATCTCTCATAGTTCTGGGTCTGAGCTAAAGGCAAACTCACAGCTATTAGGCCAGAAGAAATCATGCCAGATTGTTTCTGTTTCTTCTGTATTAAAAAGTTTTTTTTAAAAAAATACTAGGACAATTTTGGTGAAAATGTCAGCTTTTGGAATATCATTTTGATTACATTAATAAATACATTACATAAAATTAAATATGAAAAGTATGTTTCTTAGAAGCATGTGTATGATAATATAGTTTTCACTACCAATTTCATCTATTATCCACACATGTGCTAATTCAATAATAGTTTCATTTGTATTGTGTTGATGTTATTCAAATCATAGTATTTCATTTTTATGTTTATATTAAAATGACAATCATATATCTTCCTAACTTGGTTTTCATGTGCATTTCAAGACTCTGTGTCCTCTATCTGATTGACATGTTGGCTATTTCAGTGTCTTACAAACCAAAAAACAGTACTTATGGTATGAGTAAAATGAAAATCCAGTTTAGCAAATGGCTTTCTAAAACTCACAGTTGGCATAATGTAATTGTAACTGTAGTCGCTAGAGTTCAAGAAGACTGGATCTATATATCTTGACTGTACATTTACTAGCTACCTGACCTTGGGCAAGCGACTTTTATAGTTTCCTGAGAAAGGGCAATGAAAATAATATTGAATTGTGAAGATTTGTTTGCTGTGAAGATATCTTGAGATTAAATGAGAGTTGTAGTCACATAGGAAGTCCACAATAAGGAATTCCTATTACTTCCATTGAATATGATGTCTTGCCTGAATTATCCCAGTCTATCTTTAAAAAAAAAATTAAATTATATATTCTTTACTTTTCCATATCACTTTCTTTTTACTTCTTAGGGCAATAGTGTTTCTGCTTTAATAAAAATAGAAAGAAAGAAGAAAAACGACTCCTCTAGAGCTCATTTTTAAACTTACCTTTTCTTCTCTAAAAAGATAATAAGAGGGATTGGTAACAAAGGACAAGACAAGAAGATATAGTTTCCCTCAGTACTTTATTCAGCATACCTTCAAAGTATATTTCATCAACATGACTTCTGATCTTTTAGAATTATAAAGAAGACAGCAGAACTTTTAGTGGTTATTCTTGGTCTTGATCGTTTTCATATGAGAACCTATTAATATATAGTATCTAATGTGTAAAATTTGGAGAGAAATGTTACACATAAGGTTTCATTAATATATAAAGTCTTATGAAATTCTTATGAAAATAAGACTTTAATTTTGGTAATACGAAGTCCACAATCTAAAATAGAAGTTACATCAATCAAATCTAGGATGATTCTGAAGCCACAGGTAGAAATCACATTAAATCATGTGTTTTTGTTAATGTGAAGATTAACTTTTTAAAAATAATATTGAAACCTACAGTGACCTGAAAATTTTTGAGAAGTTTAAAGTGTCCCTACAGATAGTTAAATTTTAGAAGGTATATTTTTCAAAAAAGTCAATTACAAAAAAAAATGCATGTTTCATCAAATTTATTATCAGAGAGGACTTGTCATAGAGCATGTATGAGAAAGAAAGAAAAAGTAAAAATTAGAGCTAGAGATACCAGAGAGTAAGCAAATCCGGGACTGCATTCAAATTAAAGAAGATATGTGAGGAAGGATTTCAATACTTTAGCCTATAGAGGAACCAGTGTGCAGCAATACCTCTAACCGTTATGGATCAGAGTATATCAGCCCAAGCAGTCTATCACAGATTTTATTGCCAGAGTCATCTCTCCAGCAGAATTTGATGAATCAAAGGCAGTGAGCAGGTGATAAAGCAGCAGGAAACTATTACAACTTCCCAGCCTACATTGAAATACACTTTGTCACTCATCAGTTGTTCTCCATAATGACCCTCCAAAGTAGCTCAACGTCCAATTTAAGACACCATAACCTAACATTGATGTGTTTTAAAGTTTTATAAGATAAAATGGAACCAGTACAGAATTTAGAGTTAGACAAATTTGGCTTTAACTTCCTGTTACAATTTATGAGCTATTTTAAAAAATCTACTCATGCACATTTGAGGAAGTTACTTAACCTTTATTAAACTAATTGTTCCTGAATTGTAAAATGAAAATAAGCTTAATGCAGTTAATGTGAGAATTTAACTGATTTCATGCCTCATAGGAAATATATACTTCTTCCATTATGAAGCACATTTAAGGCAACACAAACCCAGGTATCCACAAATGGGCATAAGCATCTGCACTCAGGGTTATCATGTTAGGTCTTCTTATTTATAAAATATTTCAAATATTACTTTACGGGATTTAGGGTATAGGAGAAGGAGGTATTACAAAATTGAAGTTTGCTGACCATATCGATTTGAACAATATCCCAGAAACACTAAACTCAATGAATTGACTCCAAGTTAGGATAGTTCACTGTTTTATGTTTCACAATTACAAATGTCATCTTGCCTAATTCTGGCTAGAAAGGAATTGAACTGATCAATTCGATCATTAAATTTCTGGGAAAATAAGAATTAATCCACAGTTGTGCCTTGCTAACTGGTGATAATATTTTTTTTTAAAAAAAAAAACTATACACTTTTCTTCACATGATGAAATGATGCTTTTATGAAAAGATATTTGAAATAAATTTAAAACAGATATGATTGCTCCTTACACCATAAGGAAGTATAGAGCTCTTCAAAATATCTCTTTAAAAAATAAAATAGATTTGTTTAAAAAGTTTTTTAAAACTAACATAGTCACCTTAAGCTCTACCTCCATCCTGTACATGTCTTCTCTAGAAATAATCACTGTTCTGCAATTGATATATATTATTTCAGAATGAATTTCTATATTTTTAACACATATATAAGCATCTATTAGCAATATCACTTATTGTTAAATAAAAGGTACAAAAATTGGTTAATCGTAATGAAACAAATGAAAAATGAGATTTTTGCCACCCATAGGTTTCTGGATAATAAATTTTTTGCTATTATGAACTTTCTCTTTTAAGAAATTTCATATTCTAATAACTTATTCTAATTTAGAAATATAATTGGTTTTTAAGTATGGATCTGTTATCCATCAAACTTTTTTAGTTTATTAGGTACTAAAGTGGGACAGTATATCCTCTTTAATTTTCTAAGATTTTTTTCTTTTCCAGTCCTATATTTTATTTATTTTATTGATTTATTTCACTGACTACCTTTAGTACTATGCTGAAAAAAAATGATATTAACAGAACTTACTGCCATGTTACAAAATTAAATCAGTTGTTTCAAACATCAATTGCTTCCATAAACTGTAATGTTGAAAGAGCTGTAGAAATAGAAATACAGAGACTGGACTAGGGAGAGAGAGGGAGAAAGAGAGATTCTTTGATTTGCTTTGACAGGTTATGGATCTTAAAGCCTTACATCCTAGTTTACAAAAGTTTTGCTTTTCATTTTTTCAATCACAAATGGAGCTTGAATACTATCAATTTTTTGCAACTATCTAATCATTGTCATCAAATCAATTATATAATTTTTTCCTGTAATCTGAGATTTATATTAATGGATTTTCTATTGCTTACAAGTAAATCTAGTATATGTCTTTTTCTAAGATATCCCTGAATTCCTTTTGTCAATATGTTTATAGGATTTTGCATTTATATCAAGAGTGATATTAGCCTATAATTTTCCTTTCACAGTTAGATTTCTTTCTTGTTTCAAAATTATCCTATATTAAGTAAATGAGTTTGTGAATCTTCTTTTTCTATTATCTGGAGAGCTTATTGAAAGTTAGGGCTCATATCTTTTTTGATGTGGGAATATATGTAAAAACGACAGTGTTTGGAATTGTGGGTAGGGAAAATTTTAACTCAGAAATGCCTTTGCCCATTTTTAAATTTCTTTTTAAAAGAGAATTTTTAGATTATATTTTCAAAGAAATTTATTTTTTATCTACTCTTTCAAAATTTTAATAACACAAAGTTGTTTATTGTATCTACTTATATTTTTAGTTTTATTTTCCATATACTTTTGTTTCTCTTCTTTTATTCTTTGTTATTTGTGACTTCTCTTTTCTCTTGATTAATATTGAACTTAATTTGTTTATTTTAATAGTCTTTCAGAGAACCAGTATTTGAATTTGATGACCTCTTATCTCTGATGTTCTTGTCTTTTTTATAATGTTTTCTGTTACATTAATTTATATTATTTTCTTTATTTTGATGGTTTCTTATTTAGGTTCAACCAAGATCTACTTTTTCTAATTTCTTCAGTTGACACTTTTTTAAGAAATCCAAAATGCAGAAGGAAAAGACAATATCAGCTGTCTTCATTATGATACAAGAAGTACATCTCACAGTTAGCAAGTGCACAACAAAGCATTTTTTTTCTCGTATCATTGCCAATGCACAGAAACTCATTTGGAGTTTTTTAGCTCATGAGGTTAAATGTAGTGTGCATTTTCTCATTTGGAGTTTTGTGACGTGTGAGATTAAATGTACTGGGTAGTTTATTAACCAAGTTTTCATCATATTTTACAAACAATATGCAGTTTTTTTAAATCTGTTTTTTAGTGTTTTCATTAATGCAGAATATATAGCACTGTATTTTTCCCATAATAGCAGTCTTCATTAGTTATTATAGTTAATCTGTATACTATAAATTGTAAAATTCTTTAGTTTATGAGATTGAAAGTTAGTATGAGTTTTCCAAGGTCACTGAATAATTTTCTTTTGAATATAAAGTCAAATATATTCGGAAAACAACCCAATAGTCAAAGTTCTAAATACTATCGATCAGCTTTTTAAAACTCTAAGAGAGCATAAATTACCTATGGAAAAACAAATAATTTAAAAAACTTTATATGCTTCAGAGATTCACAATGACCTCCAAAGATGCCCATGTCTTAATCTCTGGACCAATAAATACATTACTTACATGGCAAAAAGAACTTTGCAGATTTAATTAAGAGTCTTAAGGAAGAGAGACTATGCTGGGCAGGGAACACAAAGTAATCACAAGGATCTTATAAGAGGAGAGTGAAAGTTCAAAGTAGAAATGAGATATGATGATGGAAGCAGAGGTTGGAATGATAAACTCTGAAGATGAAGGAAAGGTTCCTGAGCCAATAAATTCAGGCAATCTCTAGAAGCTGGAAAAGGCAAGAAAAAGGATGCTGACCTAGGGACTCCATAAGGAATGCAGCTATGACAACACCTTTATTTTAGCCCATAAGACTCTTTAGATTTCTGACCTCCAGAACAATAAGATAAATTTGTGTTGTTTTAAGCCACTATGTGTGGCAATTTATTTCAGCAGCAATAGGAAACAAATCCACTTTGATTCCAGTGTATCCAAACTACTTCCTGTGAGCTAAGGGTTCATAATTTTAAGTCTGCATCGAAGATGAGCTCTGTTTAATAATATGGCCCCCAAAATACCTTGCAAAAAAACTTTTTTTTTTTGCATGTGTCCCACAAAAATCCTTGTAATCGTCACCTCTTAGGGAATTGCTTAAGCCTAAAATATATGCCTCCTTGTCTTACATTTGCTTCAGGTACAAAATCACCCTCAGTAGATTTCGGAACCAAAGCTGCCACTGATGCTTCCGAAATCTCTGTCTTTGTGGATGTGCTTTGAGAGCCAATAAACCTGCTGTGTGCTCCATAGTCTGTGGTCTTTTGGTCTGTTTAATTTTTTACATTTTTCCAGCATGTGTTCTCTGGGAGCAGACAATACCTATACCACCACATTAACTATTCCCTTGAATTCAAAGTTGATCTCTCCAAAATTTTCTTCCCAGACTTGAATGCAGGACAGAAGTGGGGCACCCAAATTTGCACAGTCATGCTTGGTTTGGCACTAACAAAATAAAGCTAGAACCTCGCTGCTGTTTTGTAGCTCATGAGAACACAGCTCCTGGCCATTTAATTCTCCCATTCACAGACCTGCCTAAGGAACTCATTAAAAGCTCCCTCATGTTTATCTTAAAATGTTTCCCCTTTAGTCTAGCCTTATCCTAAATCAATCATTCTTAGGAAACCTATTTTGCAGGAAACCTATTTTTCAGGAAACCTGAAAGCACAGCCAGCTGGAAATCTTGTTCAGAGCTCTCACCCCAGCTCTATCTTTACATTCGACAGATTATGTATCCTTCAGCTTTTGCTGTTGAGAGACGAGATGACCAATCCTGTACTTCTTTTATGAGGACAGAAGTCCCCATAATATAGAAATAGGCATGGGTCTATAGACATAGTCAATATAAGCACAATCATCCATGAAAATCAAGTTTTGGGTGGTCATCTTAAATCCCACAATATAAATTCCCACCCAGCTTATGATCAATATTGACAAGCTGCTAAGATCACAGTTTGCTGTCCATACAGGGAAACATAAAGCCACAAACATCAAAACCTCTCCATATGCTGTCTATAAATTCCACTGCCTCTTTCTTTGCTTGGTTTTCTCAGAAAATATACCAAAAGTTCTGGGCTTTGAGAGATAAGATAAATACCACCTGTGTTACCCTTTCAATTTCTGAACCAAGAGAGAAAAAAAAGAAAAGTATTATAATCTAGCGGCTAAAATATCACTTTTATTGCTGATAAGGTCTAGTGTGAGAGACAGAGCTTCATATAAGATTGAAACGGGCCCGGTGTGTGAGCCCAGAAATAGATAATCGTATACCTCCAATCACAGCAGGCTTGGCCGCATGCAGAAAGCCAGCCCTAGGGAAGAATAAGAGAAAGTGTACTTTCTGCAGGCTGACTGGCTCCTCCAGAGGAAAAGACAGTGTCAAGCCAAGCATGCACAGATTACTCTTCTCAAATTCACCACCTACTTTGTTGCTGCTCCCTAGGTCCCAGGGATAGAGTGAGTGGAGGATAAAGTATAAGAAGCATGATGCTTATGTGAATTTTCATTGATTAAACATAGCAGAGTTGAAACTTTCCTCCTAAGAGTTGCTAAAAAAAAGACAGGACAGCCTTATCAGAAAATACAGTACGAAACATTCAGTTAGACCATGTCTGCCATGATCTTTGATATATCTGGTAATTTTTACTTGTTAGTCATTCTGAAGCAAGATCCATATAAATACACTTTCGATTATGATAATGATGTTTCTAAAAATGAAGCCCGTAACCAGCATCTTTCAATCAATATATGTCAACTATAGAGCTAATCATAAACTTGAAACCATAAATGTTTACTGAAAGACTAAGGGATATGTGCTTGAGAATCTGCAAATCTGCTGAATTTTACTCGTGGAGGAACCACTATTCTGCAACAGTTGAATTCTGAAATAAAAAAGACTGGTGTTTAGGACCCAACCTCATCAACTTTGTTGAGTGATATTTAACAAATTATATAACCTCCCTGTGCCTTTGTTTCTCAAATGTTAAAAGGTAATAATACTTTAAAGAATCATTGTGAGGATACTTTGTTATAAAACAGCCAGCACCTGAACCCAACAAGATCCTCATAAATAACATTTATTTCAATTCTCTGCCATTATTAACCTTTTAGTAAATGTAAATACATAGCAGCACACAACTACCCACCACTACTCATAACCTGAGCTCTACAGTAAAAAGAGCACTTAGTTCACTTCACAATGTCCTAAAGACCATACAAAAAAAGGCTAAAGTGAAGATCTGATCCTGTGGTTTTAAAACTGCCTACATTGTACAGTCCATGAATATCTTTACTGCCTGATCTGTGTAACCTTGAAAGTCCCTATCTCACTAATTTCCAAATGGACTGAATCATTTTTCTAGAATAAGAATGTTAAGGATAATTTGCCTCAACTACCCTTTAAGGGAAACCCACAGGAAGATAGCAAATACTAACAAGAGCATTACTTTAATGCTTTAATGTCTCAGGAAACATAGTTCAAAGAATCAAAAGCAGTTTCTATTTAAGAATGCACTATGATCTTCTAGCTAAAACAAATGTGAACATTTCAAACTGCTGGCAGTTATAAAGATGCTATATAATGAGCAACTTCAAAGGTATATACACTGTGATATCTAAGAAGTTTACCTATAGTCCTATATCTTTATCACCTGACTATGTCTTGGTATTCATTTTTTTTCCCACTTATATGGTTAAACGAAAGAGCCATTTTTTTTTAAGTAGCTATCTTTTATTTACATCTTTTCACTAATTTTTCCATCTAATTCTCTGTTCCTACACCAAGTGTTTTGTTCTTTCCTTGCTTCATCTTAAATTTTGCAGTGAGTCCTGTACTTTAACTTCACAAACCATTCTATCTTTGGTTGTCTCCAAGGATCCAAGATTTTATCTTGCAATTTGTCTCCAGTTTTGCTGTAGTAAAATAAAGAGCAGGACTTTGGCCCAAGGCACCATCAGGGTTTAAGTCCCAGCTGTGCTCTCAATCTGTGTTCCTCTTCCTTAAAATGGGGGTCACAACTCTCATAAAGATTATCATGAAACTTAACAGAATAGTAAATGTAAAGTTCTTATTACTGTCTCTGGCACATCGTCAGTGCTCAGTAAATGTTAGCTTGTTTCAGTTTGTTAAAAATATAGGTATAAAGTGATAATGGACTGTATTTTATGAATGTCAAAATAGTTTAGGTATGAAATATTTTCAAAATATCATTGTTAGAAGAGACAGCATATCATGATAATTAGGCTGAGACTTTGACTTTTAGGTCTTAATCCTCAATCTACTCTTAGATTAGCCAGGAGAATTTGTACTACTGAGCCTCTCTGTTTATCAATTGCCTAATCTGTAAAACAGATTTATAATAAGCAGATTATAAGTTTATTGTGAGCATTCAACTTAGGTACTGGGCACATAATTAGCATTTAATAAACATTTCAAGTGATTCATAGAAAGAGTGATGTGAATATTTGTTATAAAATTGAAGACAATCTTTATACTTTCTAATTTAGAGCTGTGCATAAAATTCAGCAAATACTACATTTCTAAACTTGAACTCTGTAATATGTTTCTAAGGAATTTCAATATTTTAGGGTTCAGAAGATTATGTGTGGTAAGTGGTATCAACATTTAGAAGTCATTATTAAAATAATACTTGTAATATCAGCAATGTATGCTTTTAAGTTGCTTTCTCAAAAGAGTGTGGTATAAAGGTTATGGAAAAATATTTTAGGATTTACTCTATACTTCTATAAAACATTTTCTGTATTTAGAGATGAAATAGCATGTCTGCTCCATAATGTTCTCTACTTAATATTCTTTTATGTGTATAAAGATGCAAAATGGTGCTTTCATGATATGTCACTGATATTTAGTATTTTAAACATCAGATAAATGCCTTAGAGGAATAAGAGAAAACAACAAATTGTTAATAACTCCAAAACCACCACCAACAGACACACACACACACACACACACACACACACACTATATATATGTATGTATATATATGTATATATCCTTATTTTGTATTTGTAGTTGAATTGAGAGAGCTTAAGAAGTGTAGAACAACATTGTCCAATAGATATTAAATGTGAACCACAAATGTAATCATATATATTTTTAAATTTCCAGTAGATGAATTAAATAAGCAAAAAAAGAAATTTATTTTAATATTCCATTGTAACACAATCAATGCAAAATATTATTTTAATATTTAATCAAATTTAATAAACCTTAAAATATTTAATTTATTAAATAATACATTTATATACTAAGTAATTTTTAATTGATAAATTCAAATGAATATTTAATACAACTATCAATGAGGTATTTTATATTCTTTGTTTCATACTAAGTCTTCAAAATTCAATGAGTATTTTAGAATCTATTTCAGTTCAGTTTAGCCACATTGCTAGTACTCAATAGCCAACTATACCTGGAGGCTGCCAAGTTGGACAGTACAGATTAAAAAAAAAGTGTCTCTGAAAAGAGCTCTAGATATAAAGCACTGAAAGTAATCATAGCCTCTGTGGCTTAGAAAGAAATTACATTGAGATTTTCAAGTTGTGTTCCCAACTCTCAACATTCTGTTAAAAAAAAAAAAAAAGCTCTAATGCTAAAACTAGAGAGAAAATATACATACACATGTGTGTATGCATACAGACAAAAAGTCTCGTATATATTTTAGATACAAAACGTTTTCGGTAACTTTCAGAAATGCTTAGAGGTAAACAAGGACAAATTTTCAAAATTATGATAGTTTACACTGATGCCTTCCAACAGAGTCCCAAACTGCGTTTTATGATATAAATGAGATCCGTATATCCACTGGTCTTTCAATGCCACTGTTGCTATTTCATAATCCCCAATATCTCAAACTCTAGTATTTGCAAAGCTTTTATTATTTGCAAAACTAAATATAACTTGCAGACCTGAGAATCAACTACATGAGCTCTGCTGACAGCAGTGCAAAGAAAACAATACTTTTTATGTGGTTCATTGTGAGTTTTGAAATAAGGACAACTCAGGAATTCTTGATATGAAAAAGTTTTCTAACCTCTCCAAAAAAAAAAAAAATCTATTTGTTAACTACTTCTCTTGAGTCCTAAGATGTGCCTTCCATGATATTTTAATCCCTTTAATACTGATGCTTTTGCCTGGAATCTTTCTTAGTTAGCTCCTCTTGGCAGGGTAGAAACTTCAAACATCCTTTTAATTCTTACAATTAAACCAAGGAAAGAGCCAGACCTACAGAATCTTGGACCATTCTTCTAGAGCTCACATTTCACATGTAAAGTAAAACATAACAATCCTTTAAGCCTAGACGTTGGATGTTAGAGAAAAGATGATTGTCTTTTCTACATGTACACGATCTTGAGAAAACTAATCTATCCTATTAATATCATGTAATAGTTAGAGGTTCGTGACTCAACAAATACATATCACAGGTCCAGATCTTTTTTTTTTTTTTTTAAACTCTGTAACCTAGTAGCCTATTGACTCTCTGGACACAATTCCCTCAAAACTGGAGTGACCAATCATCCCAGTTTTCCAGAAACTGCTCTAGTTTTATCACCAAAATGTTTGTATCCTGGGAAACTTCTTAGTTCCTGGAAACTGGGACAGTTGATAACTCTTAACATGTTCAACCTCGAATATATTCTCTTCTCTTCAATTCCCAAGACTTTGGAAGTCACAGATCCACAGAGTCACATACGTTGTAGAAGCAACCCTAGACTTTTCTCTCCCAATTGCATTTATTCTTTTATTTATTCTGTCATATTTATTGACTATCCACTAGAGATTTATCAATTTTTAAAAGTACCAAAAACATCTGCTTTTATGGAATTTGCATTTTCATTGTGAGAAGACAAAACACAAATAGAAAAAGAAAATAATACATAAAGTCTCATACACAGTGATACAAAGACAAAATGAAACAGCGTGCAAGGGAAGAGAAGTGTTGTGTATAGGTGTAGAAACTTCCTACAGTACCAGAAATACCAAGGTATTGATCTTTTCCTTTGAATTTCTCTGCTTCCTGGGGAGCTAATCCTGTAGCTAGGTTAGAGAGGACAATTATTTTTCTTGATCAATCACAATCCCAAACTCCTGTCAGTGCCAAGGGATCCAAAGCTAAATCCAATTAACTCATAACATTTCCTTGGCAACTGTGATGTATCCAAGTTAGGTCAAATGGCCTAAGTTGGCTTAATCAGTCTGAAAGATCTACATTCCAATATTGTGTGAGAAATATTCTTACTTTCTATTAGTCTTCAGCATGGAAACATACTTTTCAGCTGTTGTGGAAAACCATCAGTTAAAGAAACAAACCAACACAAAAGCTAAGGAAATAATTAAGGAACAAAGCCAGAGGCTAATTTATATCACAACTGGAAACCATTATATTTTTTAACTTCTTGTTAAATGACGTAAAATATAACTTTATTGTCAAAGCCAGTTGGCTTTTGTATTTCTGCTATTGATTACATAAGTAGTACAAACTCTTTCACCTCTATAACTGTTCACGTACTTTTTCTGCTACCCGGAATGTATTTTCTTCATTCTTTGCCCAGATCACTACAAGATCCAGCACATTTAACAATTTTTAAACCACCAGCCTCTGTTTCTATAGTACCATAATATAGAACTAATCACATATTGCAGTTGTGTGTTTATGGCAATTTTATTACATCCAAATTGGAGGAAAGTGATTAAATTATGATTAAGAAGTGTCCTATCTTTAATATTGTCTGATTCGTTTATACAATCATATTTTTAAACTCTAAAAATTGACAGATAATACTTCCACAATAGTTAAATCCCATAAATTTTAGTTGTGCTATTGTACACCAAGAAAGATAAAATTCAGTCTTGCCTCACAGCTACCACTTATCTATTTTGACAACCAAATATAAAACCTAATTTTTCTACTAAGTGTGACAGGTTTCTTTTTATTGAGAATACAGATTTGAAATTATTTTCTTATGACACAGATTTGAAAAGTAAGTTAAAACTTTAATTTTTTTTAGGGAGACAAATAGGTAGTTTTCACATTTTTAATAATGTATATTTAAATGTAAATGTGTTCTTCCTCCAAAAGGTAAAGTTTTGTCTATTTCAGAATATTCTCTATGATTATTCCTTTTCAAGCACTAACATTTCTTCTAAGACACATATATTCATAAGCAAAATGATTACACATTAGAAATTTTCTAGCTGTGAAAAATACCCCAAAAATATATTTCCCTTCTCCTATGATTTTGACACATCCTGATTCATATGTGAATCAAAATTTTTCTTTCTCCATCAAGAATTCATCTCTAAAACTCTGTGTTCTCAAGTTCATACTGAAACTTGCATGAGAAATTAACTGAGAATGAAAAACATATGCAAATGAATTTTTCCTGGAAAGTGCCCTGTAAAAAAAACACAACAACAAAAAAAACAAACTGGTTCTACAATCTTATATTAATAAAAATAGGGAAAAGAGTTCAGGTAATTTGTGAAGGAAGCAATAAGAGTATGACCCAGAGTAAACAAAAGAACAATACAGTAAAGTTCTCATACTGATTTAAACTAAATTTCAGCTGGGACTAAACGATCTGCTTCTTCTACAGAAAGAAATCTGTAGAAAGGTTAGGATTTCATTGCTGCATGTGTTCTGCTTACCACAAGGCAGCAGCTCTTCAAAATAGCTCACTTTCTGTGTTTAGGAAGGCAAATGGGACTTCACAGGGAGCAGAAATTAGAATACCCCAAAAGATGTCAGGAACATCATGATTATGCCTGATAAGAGGCTATCATGGGACTGGAAAGCACTTAACCCATTGAAACGATTTAGGAAACTGTGAGAGTAGATACCATTTGTAATTATATCTTATATTATGTACATTTCTCAATTTGAATGTTTACTTTATGACTGACAGTAATGATGAGAAAATAGAATTAGATGCATGGAATGCTTCATATATCTAGAAAAATAACTAAATTTAATACACATATCTACATATTTTACTATTAAATAAATATATTTAAACTTATTAAAGAAAGTCCAGTGTGGTGCAGTTAGTAAGAATGTAGAACAGAATATATATTAACAAAAAAGTTCACTCTCATCCCAGTGTTCTATTCCCAATTGTAATCATATAAATCAATTTCTTTTACACATTTCTGTTGTCATTTCATTTTTTGTTTTCTAATAGGCTGTATTTCTAGATTTATTCATTTTAAGCAATTTCTAATTATTCCCTTGTTGAGTTGAGTGTGAGGTATTTACCTTACTTAAAAAACCTAAGCCACTTGCCTCAACCTCTATAATTGTTCCATGGTTATAACCAGTGACTTGCTGGTTAAACTTTAACAATGGGTTCACTGAAGAGAAAAAAGGCCCCAATTTGTAGCATTTACTGATTTCCATGGTAATTCTTCAGATGGGAATATCCTACCATGGCTAATTTCAAAGTACCAGCATTAACTCTAAAATTTTTGAAAATGTAGCAATTAGCTCTAGCGATCCAGTACAATCTAGCTCCAGCATGCCATCAGAAAATATCTATTTACACTATTGGTTACCTTTTTAACATTAAATAATACATTTCTATTTATTGATCCAGGCTCTCTTCATTTGGTATCTTAAGTCAGCCCTTTCATTCTCCCTTGAGTCTGTGTGTGTATGTGTGTGCATGTGTACGTACGTGTGTGTGTGTGTGTGTGTATTTAAGTAGGGAATCAAAATGAAGTCTTCTGTGTTCCCTCTTGGTTTATAAAGTTGAAAACCTATGAACAACAGTATATGAGGAAAAACCACGTAGCTATTGTTTATTACAAAGCCATATGATGTGTTAGTATTCCATCTTCACAAAATTGGGATATTTATCTAAGAGGCCTATTCCTGGCATCAAGATCACTGACACCCCCATTTGTAACATTGCACTGATTGCTTAAAATAATGAAACACCTTAATTTGTTCTCTACGTAAAACATGGTTTTCTTAACTAGATCTTTCGCTTTTTGGTTTTGTGCTGGATTTGATTTTTTTTTTTTTTTTATGTGGGAGAGGATTCTAATTATGTATATGCTGTGTGTCTGTGGGTAAAAGTTTAGCATGTGTCTATTATAGTCTCATAATTATCCGCCTTTACAATCAGACTATTTTGTAACATCTCTTTTTATTCAAAAAGCCTCTATTTCAGAGTACTCTTTTCTTCTGTTTCCATCTTTCTCCCTTTTAAGTTATCTCGTTACCACCACATCCTTGGTTAAATCCAACTCTGCTGCAACTTAGCATATGTAAGTAGAGAAAACTTACAAATATACTGACTGATCACCCTCCAAAGTCATGACCACTAATTTTAAAGGAGCCTTGAGAGATCAGCAGGCCTATTGCATTCTCCTAAATCCACCCAGCCCCACTATCAACACCATTATATCTTCTTCTCTATTCTAAAATATTCATACCTCTTCATCCATCCTAACATCTGGTGATCTTCCTTTTAATTTTACTGAGGAAATACAACCCAGCATATATTCATCACCAAATTGACCAAGCAGTCTGTACCTGTATCCACACATGCAACCTGTCATTTTGTGAAAATGAATACTAGCTCTCATGCCCTGTCCCTATTTGAAGGCATTACTCTTGAAGTAGTCTCCTGTTTTCCTTAACTATCAAATTTTTGTTTCTATTGATTCCCATAGTGATACAAGCATGCTGCAAATATGTCATCATAAATTATATAATTAAGAGGATATTGTAGTGGCTCAAAGACAGAAAAATAGAGCAAGAGAATAAAGAGCTATTTCTATGTTAATTTGATATAGGAAAGAACTAGTATTGTGGATCAGCATAGAAAGGATGGACGAACATGGTATATTATTGGGACTACAGTTTTTATTTCAGAAGAAAATAAATTTGGATCTCTACCTCACACTGATCATAAAAATTTATTACAAATAGATTGGCACATCGATATGGAAAGAAAATTTTTTCTAAGGCTAAAAATTAGTGAAAATTGTTTTTATTTTTAAATAAGAAATATTTCTTAAATAAAGCTGAAATTAGCACCAAAATAAGGAAACTATAAATTTGACAACAATGAATATAACAACTTAGAATTCTTATTTTTAAAACTGGAGGACTAGATTGTTTCAAAATAAGCCATCTTCAAAAACAACTAAATAAACCAAAAAAAAAAAATATTTAAAATATTTATTTGAATGAAGATGTCAGAAAGTTACCAAGTCTGTGAAGACTTGAGGGGCCAAGATCTCAGAGAGAAGTAAAGTCCATAAGTCAGCATGATATTTGGCACTACTTTTTCTCTGCAAGGAAATTATGATTCTAAAGTTGTGGCTGAGAGGGTGTGGAATTGAACAAAAGCAGTATCGAGCTCTTAGCAATTTTATGAGAACAACAGAATAGAAATCAGAGATCAAAGCCCAATCATAAGGAGATTCTGCTAAACAGACTAGCTCAGCAAAGGGCTACATGATCAGAGTAAGAATAATATAGCATTAGACCAGTTCTCAGAGAACTAAACCCTAATTAAACAAGTTCAGTCCATGATGGAATTAAGTAATCTGGCATTACTCTAGCTGCCTCTATAAAGTAAAACACATATTTTTGCTGGAAGATTATATAACCTGGTGCTTCATTTTTTTCTAAAAGTTTTCACAAACCATGTCTTGCATCAAACAATACAAATCAAACAAAAATACAACAAGATAATATATTAAGAAAACAAATATGGACAACAGCAGGATAGAAATAAAAGATCAAAGCTCAAACATTAAAAAATCTAAACAGGAAGTGAGGTGAAATAAATAAAATGTATCCCTTTCTTGGACTTAGTATGAAGAGCCCAAATTAAAAAAAAAAAAAAAAGCAAACTAAATCACCAGGATGTACAAAATATAATATATGATCAACAAGTTAGGATTTAGTTTAGATATTCAAAGGCATTTAATATTTAAAAATCAATGTCATTCAACATAGTAAAACAATAATGGAGAAAAATATGTTCTCAGTGAATATAGAGAAGCCATTTAATAATAAACTAGGAAATAAAGGGACTGTCTTAATCTGATAAGGGGTGTCTAAAAACAAAGAAAATGAAAACAAAAACAAACAGAAATCAGCTAACATCATGATAGATGGTGAAATGGTGAAATACTGAAAAATTTCCCCTGAAATGAATATTGAGATAAAGATGATATTTATTGCCACTTTCATTCAAAATTATTCTGAAGATCACTCTGAGCACAATAAGACAAGGAGGAGGAGAGGGTATAAGGATTGTTAGGAAGAAAAACTAAAGTTAGTCATAGAAGTCATAATTTTGTACATAGAAATATGAAAGACTACAGAGAAATATAATTGTGGATTTAGCAAGATCGCTCTATATGTTTAATATAAAAAATGAAATGTAGTTCATTATATTGTCAATCAAAATTAGAAAATGAAATTTTAAAAAATATTTATGATAGTATCAAGTAACATCAAATTTCTAGGATTAAATATACAAAAAACATGCTGTACTCCTGCAGGAAAAAAATAGATGCAAATATTACCGAAATAAATTAAATAAATGGAGAGATGTATGAGAGTTATAAATCGAAGTCTCAGAATTATAAAGATGTCAAATCTTTCTAAATTGACTTATAGATTAAAGAAATGTCAATCAAAGTTCCTATAGCTTTGTGCATATGCGTGAATGCTTATGTGCAAATTTACAAACTTATTTCAAAGACTAAGAATAACCAAGACAATCTTGAAGAAAAGAAAGAAGTTCAAAGGACATAGGCAGTATGGCATAGGCACAATGACAGGTAAATATCCCAATTAAACATAATAGAGAGTCTAGAAAGAGATTCACGTGTATTTGTACGCTTGATTTATGACAAAAGTGGTACAATATAACAATAAGAGAATAAACAAACCTGTAAATAAATGTTTTAGGTTATTTATATGCCCATGTAATCTCTAACTCATACCATATACAAAATCAATTCTAAATGAGAATATAAAAAGTAAACAATACAGCTTCTAAAATATAAAAATATTTTCAAGATTTGGGTTAGACAAAATTTCCTGACTGTTTTATTACATGCAGAAAAGCACTAACCATAGAGAAAAATATTGATAAATTAGATTATTCATTAAAATAAAATGCTAAAGAATGAAAGGTAAACATAGAGTGTTTTAAGGTATTTGCAACACATAAACAACAAAGAAGATGTATCTGTATATATAAATAACACTTAAAATTAAGAGAAGAGAAAAATGTCATTAAACTTGAACTAATAATTCACAAAAGATTTCTAAATGGCCAATAACCATATGACAAGAGGCTTGATCTCATCAGCAATCAGGAAATGCTAATTAAACCACAAGGATTTTCCATTTCATACCCAATTAGGTTTCCCATAAAGTGAATCTTAAAAGGAAAGCTAAATTGTTATTGAAAATTAAACATCTTCTACAGGTTAGTTTAGTTTATATACATATGCTAATATTTTTTAATATTTTAATGCCCTTCATTTTCTCTTTTCTTTTTTAAAACTTTCATTGAAAAATTATTGTTTTGCTATATGGATCTTCTCTGACTTTTTTTATATCCTCAAATGTTTTATTATGTTCACTTCTTTTATGTTTTTTTATTCTATAAAGTTTATTCAATTTATTATTGGCTCATAATTTTATGGCTGTAATATCTCCTTAGATCTGTGTACGTTGCTTTATTATTTATTTAATCGCTTTTAATTTTCCTTCTATTCACTCAGTTCACTTTTTTTTATTGCAAAGGCAGATTTTCTGTAGATGCATTTTGGTCTTTCTCTTTCAGAAGTCCTGTTTTCCTCAAATCATAGTTTGCATTACGGGGAAAGCAAACTGAAGCAGAGTTCAGCGTGCAAATTATTTAAGTATCTTTAGGATCAACACTAGCAGAAGAGAAGAGAATAAAGCAAGATTGAGCAGAGGAAGAAGTTGATCTGAAGTGTAGGCTCAATGACAGCCTTCACTGACCCCAAAGACAACTCTGGAACTAGAGTGATTGTTTAGACTATCTCTAGATGGATCCAGACAGTCAGACACATATACCCTTATATCCATTAGTCATTGGGTGTGGGTTATCTCAGGAAAGAATGTGAACTTGAGTGAGGCGCTCTGCAGCTGGGGCAGTCACTGACAAGGCTGGTAATTAAAGTTCATCAGCCCACCCCTCTCAGCGCCTGAGACCACAAGTTCTTCATTGAAGGAGACGTCGTGTCTGGGAAGTTCTTCGCAGTGTCTTCCACATCTCACGTGTCTAGTAATCCTTTGTTTTACTCTTATATTTAAAAGTCAAATCATTTATTCTACAACAGGGATAATCAAACTACAATTCAAAAGCCAAATCTGGCCCATTGTCTTTTCATAATAAAAATTTATTTGAACAAAACCATGCCATAAATTTATGTACTGCCTATGGCTTCTTTAATGCCATAGACAGAGTTAAGTAACTGCAACGGAGACCTTAGGGGACGCAGAGCCAAAAATATTTGTATCTGACCCTTTACAGAAAAAGTTTGCTGAACCCTATTGTAGAAAGCTAGTTTGCTTTCTACATGGTTGTGCAATTAGGGCTATTGCCTTTAGACATCCCTGAGTGGGAATTTATAACAACAACTGAGTTAATGGAGGATTTATTATTGAGAAACTTTTAGAATTTTACATGTATTATTATACCCACAAGCCCCATTGAACCCCAGGCACTCTGGCTTCAGAATCTAGCCCCTTAATCACTGGAAGGTAATTGAAGAATGTAGCTTCCCATTTCTCAGCAAAGAGTCCACCAGGTTTTGGGTTCCCCACATGCCAGAATTTAGAAGCATAATAATTTGAACTGGAATCACTCTCCTTGGAGAAGTGTTCTGGGTTCTTAGGTATTGGAATAAATGTCTGGCTGTCTTTTACTATGTACATGCGTAAGAATAAGGTGAGCAAGAGATGAAAGAGAATATTAAGAGAAATTTTTAAAAATGCATAAGCTGAGCATAGTTGGGTTAGAAAAAAGCCAGTGAGGTGCTATATATATTTGGTTTTGGTCCTTCTTCTCAACCCAGGCTACTCTGCATTCAACTTCTAGTTTCTGGGATCCCCTAGAGCACCTTCATACCTGTTTTCTCCTCCATACTTTAATACTTGTCATATACTGGTATTTCAGAAAAACACTGTCCTCTGATACTCTTCTTACACTGTTGCATTCTAGTTTCCTTCTCCATTTCAATGAGGTACATTAGTCCTGGATGAATGCCTCTGCTTAATTTGCCATTTAGATCTGAAAAGCACTACAATGTTTCCATTTTGTTTGTTTTTATTGTACAATAACTTGAGAAAAAATGTTAAGTCAATTTTAATGTTCTGTCTTGGGTTTTTAATTGATAGTGAGTACTTAAATATTGATATTTTGGGAATATTAAGTCTATCTAATATTTGACACCAGTGCTATGTGGAGCCTGAGGCAAAAGACCAATTTCAGTAATATCGATCCTGTCTTCATTTAAAAGTTTAAATGTTTTGTTTATCATGGATGTTTTTACATTAACATTGTTTTTTAAAAATATTGAAATTTCTTTATCTTCTTCACTATTTTGGTGTTCCTTTAAATTTTGTGCCTAAGCCAAGTGCTTCAGTTGCTTCAACCTTGCTCCACCCCAGTTTGACTTGATCCTCAAAGCACTTGATTATGTAATATTCTCATTCAGGGATAATGATAATCATATAACTGTGAATACTGATATAAGAAGGATACTGTAGAAACACCTGTATCCAAAACTTTTATGGCACACTTTTTTATTTTAGCTAATGTAGCACATTTAGACATTTGTTCTTGCAGATTAAAGTATCCCCATTTCCAAGAGCCCTGCCATACAAGGTATCAAGCCAGATAATTCATTAAAACATTAGCAATTTGTATTATCTGAAATTTTCTGATATGAAAATTAGTTGGTTAGGATTAGGAGAGAAGAGCAAAGTTGTACTGTGGAACAGAAAAGTAGGAATCCTGTTAAACATGAGAGTCAACCTCATAGATGCAGTGCTGGATGCCCAAATTTAAGTGAGATCAATGACTGGCTTCAGATGGCACAATCTGAAAGCCTTGAAAAATAAGAAGTGAGAATAATAAGTCAATTTTCTATGTTTGCCTGAGCTAATTTTCTGTGCTGTAATTATGTGCAAAACATCAAATACATTATTCTTTCCAGGACCTCATCACAAAAAAAATCTTAGTAAATGTATTTTTCTCTATCAAATAAAGCACTTAAAAGGATTTGTGCATTTTACTCACTTATATTTCAAGCTTAACTTTTCTGAATATGCTTCTCAAAATTATAGAAAAATAGAATGCTACTACATTAATAAAATCAATAACAATAATCAAATAAATATCGAGTAATAAGAAATGCCAAAATGATAGGCATCTTTCTTTGTGATAAATGTTGGCAGATGGAAGCAGGACATTTACTAATGGAACCATATAATAGTGAAGTATTTCATGCACAAATATCCTAAATAAAATTATCATTTCCCAGGAATGAAAATACTTCAAAATTATAGTGTGCACAGCTCTAAATTGATTTCATAAATGGATTCCAGAGAATCGTGTATCAGA
This sequence comes from Pteropus medius, assembly GCF_902729225.1. Taxonomy (NCBI): domain Eukaryota; kingdom Metazoa; phylum Chordata; class Mammalia; order Chiroptera; family Pteropodidae; genus Pteropus; species Pteropus medius. The sequence goes on along the minus strand of NW_024354500.1, from coordinate 3,300,797 downwards.
TAGTTATATTTAAGATGCTACTCAAGCTTCTTGACTACTTAAAGGTGAAATTACCTATGCACAAAACTATTAATAATAAGAAAAACAAAAGATCCACATTTTCAAAGAGAACTAAATGCTTGGTGTAGTAAGACAAATAAAAAGTATGAAGACAGTTTCCAATTGAATAATACTGATACATAGAAGGCAGATTAACGTTATAATTATTCATCAGGCTTAATTTCATATAAGCAACTTGCAGTCATCGTAATCTAAAAATTCTTCATCTATATCATGATTGCAATTTTGATCATTATCAGATTGACTTACTTCACCATGTTTCCTCCCTGAGGTGCAACATAGTGCATGGTTAAGAGATCCTGGAGTCAGACTGGCTGAATTGATAGCCTAGATTCGTGACTTTAGGCAAGGTAATTAACCTCTTTGGTCTCAATTTCCCCATTTATAAAATGCATTAAAAATGAAAAGTATAATTGTATAGGTTTTTTGACAATTAAGTGAGATGATGCAATGCTTGATACATGGGAAGTGCTATATTGATGCTAGCTATTGATGTTATAATAGAAAGAATGGTAAAACTACTTAAATGAAAGTGCCAGAAATCTCAAAAACAAGGTGCTATGTGATCCCAGACTCAGCTGTGGCACAAGAGAGGAAACTTCTTTATGTTAGTCCATAGAGCTATTCAAGCACTTTTCCGAACATCCGCCTGAATTTAGCTTTTACATCTTGTTTTTCATGACAAAGCTAGAAAAAAGAAATTCTCATACTGGCTTGCTTTGTTTGCTAGAGTTTTTTCAAGCCCATATATGAGAATATCTTTAAAACAATTTAATCATCTGAAATAACAATGGAGGAAAAAAAACAGTATGCAAAAGCAATTAATAAAGGCAACATTATTTTTGTTTCTTTTGAGAAAGATTTTTTTCTAGTGAACACTAATGAAGGAACATAGAAAGTGGTCCACTTTACTCTCTAAAATGTATGGCTAGATGCATTTTCTGTTGAGATGAGACCGATATAGAAAACATTTCTGTCAAAAGAATGCATATCACAATGCATATTGTGATATGCATTCTTTTTAAAGCAAAATATTTAGATGACTAACTTAATACTTCTTTTTATTTAGTTTTTTTTTACACTGAGACTTATGTATTATACATTTTTCATTCATGATATTTTTATATGGGAAAAAACAAAACAATGAATGTGGCCAGTAAGTGAATAGGGTCTGCTCTGCTATTGCACACACGTACCGTTGTTCTCTTTGTAGTAGTTTACTAATATTCTTTAAAACTTTGAGCTAACTTTTATATTAATCTATGTTACATCACTTATTTTGACTTAGAACTTCTTAGTGGCCCACCCAACTCTTATCTCCCTTGTTCTAGAAGAACCCAAATAATATCTAACAATCGACCCTATTTTTTACTCCAAAGCAGAATCCTAATTGGTCTATGTCATCAAGCTGTACAAGGCAGTCCCTTTGTCAGGCAAACCAAGGTTTTGGGGGCTCTGAAAACTCTAAAATTTGGAGATATTCTTTTGGAAGAATAATACAAATGAGTAATATAAAATATGTATGTTTAAATATTTATTAAAAGCAAGAAGATTCATAACAAATTTTAAAACTTTATAGCTGACTAAAAATACCGTGACACAAAATCCAGAAAGACACTTTTAATGAACTATTTGACTCATCTCTACATTTTCCTTCTTTTTCAAAATGCATACTCCTTGATTATAAAGCCACTTCTTATAAAATAATTTTATAGTTTCACTTCCTATAGAGAGAATAAAAATATATTTCATTCAGTCTTCCATCCAGCAAAGTTAAAAGTCAAACTTCATTTTTATTGTTGATAATAACTTGCTGTTTTTTGTTTTGCTACAGGCATATGCTTTACAAATAGAGGAATTCTGATACATTCTCTTTCATGCAATTCCCATCAAAAAAGAAACAAGATATATTATTAATTTATATTTATATATTCTATAATATGAAATGTATTCCAAACAAGAACAATTCTCCATTTTAAAAATTATACATGAAAATTGAATTGTTAGCTAACGATTTTCCTCTTCTGATAGTAAAAAGGTATTCCACAGACTATTTCTTATTTCTGACATTTCAAATCTTTTTTCCATCACTATCCTCACCCTTCCACTGCCAGACACCATAAGATATGTTTATATCACAATTCAACCTGAGTATAGTGGACAGACAGTAAACTGGAAAACTAGCAAAATTGAACTGTACCAACTATGGATGAAGGAGGCTGCAAACTACATAAATGTACCCCACTAACTCCCAAATAAATGAACCCCCAACTTAAATTCTCCTAAGCAGGATTCCCCAAATATTCAAAACTTGAACACCACCTCAAATGAAGGGTCGTGTGAGAGAGAGTAGGTCAAAATTCAAAGACACAGCAGTCTTCATTAATTGAGATTAAAATATTTTATTTTGCAAATTTTACAAAAAAGAAAACATAAACATATGATCACATTGCTAGGGCCCCTCTCTGGACCTTAGAAAAAGCTCACACAGTGATGGACCTAAAGCTTCACTATGTTGACACTAAATCCATCTCTGTCTCTGGTGAGTGTGTCTGGCCCAGATTTGGGCATGACACTCTACTCTCTAAACTAACCAATCAGAGTGAAGAGAAGTACTATTTTTCATGCGTTGGGAGAGGTTTCTCTACCTTCTTCATACCGATGTGAACAAAATACTTTAAAGCTCTAGGAAGTTCCAGGAAGGAGACATCAAATACATAACTCAGAGTGAGAGAGAAAAGTGATCAAGAGGAAAAGGGGGAAAAAAAGTTTTGTTTAGTAATTCTGAAAGGAACATAACAAAAGGTATTGTCAGAAACATTAAAATTCTCTGAAAGGCAAACCAAAAATCCATAAGCAGAGGGAAGTAAAAAGTAATACCCAGAGGAATACTGACTAGTTTGACTCAGTAGAAATTTTCTCTTTAATATGGAAACAGTTTACACCCTGAAGTAGCCTGGCTGGGTGAGCAAGCACTATTAAAGAATGGAGACAAGGAAAGAGAAAGTGTTTTATAATGTTTGATACCATATTTCTATTCCATATGCTTCACATTTTCCAAATGTTTCCTATTGTTAGGAAACTCTTAGCATAGTTTTCATAATGGCTTCAGCTTGCACTTTTTTCCCTTATTCTCACTATGAGACCCACTTACAGAGGCCTCCCAGGGCCCAGGAAAGAACAATCTAGTTTTTTTGTTTCTAAATGGATGACATATTTATGGATGTTTTTATGTCTACATCTTACTAAAATATACAAAAATATCTGTAAGAAAGACTGAATTTTAAACTTTTTATACACGTGTTTTGCAACCATTCTACAAATCCACAAAGGAAGATGGTGTTTAAAACCATTCTTGCTCTTCCAACTTACTGTGTAACAATTGTAGGCAAAATATATTTGACTCAATAATATTTTCATGTGTCTCAGTATTCTAATGATTATGACATATTTTTTTATTATTTTTGCTTGTTCAAGGACCTATAGTTTAGTAGTTGAACAATACAAATTATGATTATTAAGGAAGCAATATTTTTTCTTTTCTGTTTCTTCAAAAATTTTTATTACCATATTTAGGATACAAAACTTCTTTGACATTGTTCCTAAACTCGGAGACTTTTCAGTCTAACTTGGGAGTCAAGATAATAATAAGCCATGGAGGTGATAACAAGGGCACATAGGCAGGTTTTTAGAACATAGGGAGAATATGAGAGGATAGGAGGATGTTCAGTGATCGCTTATTTATTTTTTTAAATTATGAAATATTTTAAGTCTAAATAAATATAGAGAATAATATAACAGATACCCATGTTCCTACTCTTTAATTTTGTTAATTGACATTTTTGTATCTTAAATTTAGATTGTTCAAAATAACAATACACTATTACAGATCTATCCATTCAGCTAGTATCTCCAATCCCTTTTCTTTTCTTCCTTACTTAGAAGTGATAACCATTCTAAATTTTGTGTGGATCATCTCAAAGCATGTTTTTATAGTTTTACTATACAGATATATATACACAAACACAACAAACATGTACACATATATGATGTATTATATGTAACACATATATATTCATATGCATACTATATATTTATATGTAGTTATATATATGTTTATGTCATAATATGCTATCATACATCTTTCTGGAACTTGCTTTTTTTTCACTTAACACTTTGTTTAATCCTTATCCATGTTTATAAACCATATGTGAAGATCTGGCTCAATAATTTTTACTGCTATGTGGTATTCTAATAGATGATTAATATAGTTAGCTATTTTCTGCATGCCAGAGTTACACATTCTGGGGACACTCGCTCTCAAAGCCACAAAATGAACTATTTCTCTAAAAATGTTCAACGGTAAAATGAATCAAACATCTCAGATTTTTTTTACCAAAATTATGTCTCCATCAATTCACCTTGCTTATCATTCTAAACTAAGCTTTTCATTAACAGAGCCTTTACAGTCTTAAAGGACTATTCATTTATTTTGCAATAAATTTTTCAAAATAAATATTATAAAAATATAAATTCAGCTATATTATGTCCTTTTTAGAATATGAGAAGTATCAAGTAATATACATTAAATCCCTTTGATGTATATTAATAAACTGATTTATTTTAATAAATAATACACTTTTAAGTCAACAAAAGAGGCAAAATTTTAACATTGGAAACTTGCTCAATTAAAAGAATTTTGATACTTTTCTGTTTGTTTTGTTCAACTCTAATTCACTCTATCACTACTTCCATTAGAAGCACATTTTGTCCTGTCTGCCTAAACCATAGTCTTTTGATTTTAAATAATATACCTATAAAATATAAATATCTATCCTAAGTAACACTTTTATATACTGAGAGATTCTTATCATGAAGCATTTATAGAGCAGCCTCAGTATTACGAACCTTATTCTAGGCACAGAACGTCTTTGCAACTTACTTTGTGAATAGCTATTTCTTATTTACATTTGAGTAGAGAAAGTTCCCAAGTTATAAGTGAGATTGTTGAAATGTGCTTTCAGTTGATAGATAGTACATTTTCTTATAGAATTATTATTTTGTCACAGTTAGATCCTCATATTAGATTTCTGAGTTTAACCACAAAGACTTTGCCATGAAATTTGTAGGAAAAAAGTATCGCTATGATGTTAGTAATTAAAAATGTTTCATCAAAATAATTGGATAAGATAGAGATATTTTATTTTCCTTGAATTAGGGTGTTTGAAAAGATATATATGCATTTATGTGTATATATACATATATATGCATGTATGCATATAATATATATTATGTATGTTATATATAAAAGATAGTGATATTTATAAGACCCCTTTTAATTTAAATAATTAATGTAATAGGTTCAACATAAGTTATTTTAAATACTTGATGAAAGCACGTAATTACTCTGTACCACCTCTGGTATGCTACAATATGATATCTAAGAAATGTCTAAACCTGTAGAGAGTTTGTCTGAGTTTATTTGAGTCAAATTGATGACATATGTCAAGGAGCAAGATCTCAAATGCTCCAGAGAATGGCAGCTTATTTTATACATTAGACTCAAAGGAGAAGACATAAAGAAGGTGGTATATAAAATCTATTAATGGTAGATTAAAGAGATGGGAGAGAGCAAAGCAGGGAAATCTCTATAACTGGATAAAAGGCAAAATGGAGAAACACATACTTTTTTTACATTGTTGGGTACAGAATAGTTAATAACAAATGTTTACAGTACATAGAGATGTATGTGGGGAACAGTAATAGTGAGGGGTTCTGTGGTATCGTGCTCTAGTGCTGGCAGCTGTGCCTTTAAGGAGTAGCAAAAGTAAATTACTCTGATGTTTCAAAGGTATGTTATCCTAGATGCAGTAGGACAATGGACAGAACTCACTGAAGGTAAAGACTGACCTTCACTAAGGAAGCTATAGGCCTGAGATGTGACTTCCCATCATGACCTGCCCAATTAGAAATTTATGATCTGACCACCCTGTGTAGTTTCTTTGGTCACTGAGCTTATCAGGCCCACCAAGTGTGCCCCCTCAGCCTGTCAGATTTATTGCATAGCCCCGTTTTTGTTCTCACTAGTAAAGTCATATTTAGAAATAGTTAAAATAATAACAATTAATGTCTAATATAAAATAACTAATATAAAAGTAACATTTGTCAAAATAAAATACAAATTATATGCCCTATAATTAAGAAATTTAAAGTTAATGTTACCAATATATGGCGTTACTTCAGATAAATTTAGTGTTTGATTTCAACAAACAAAATACCTTTGAAATAACTGTAAGATTTCAAAATGTGGGCCAGAGAAAACTAATACTGCAAATGGAGTTCTCAAATTATTAAAAATGTGCTTTTTATCAGTTAGATATGGTAGTCACAGGAATTGTTACTTTTTACTTAGCTGATTATTTTTATAAGTTTTGCTACTTTCTGAAAGAAATGAAATAAGAAGAAAAATCACACATTTTGAAAGACTAAGTTTGAAGATTTTGGAAGAAAATTTACAAAATATTGGTCTGATGTGTAGTAGTCTCAGTACTTTATGTTAATTATAGAAATCTTGGTTAATTGGTTTAACAAAGGCAAGAATTAATTTAAAAAAAGATAATTTTTCCTCAAATACTTTGAAGGAAAAATGAAATTAGAGACACTATAGAATGGAATATATGCATTAAATACAATACTATCTTAAGAGTTAAAAGATCAAAATAGTAATAGTTCGGTATAAAAAAAGATCATTATGTTGCCCTCCCTAAGAATTTAGAATTGCCCCAGTGTTGCAGAGGCCATGCTACTGGGAATGGCTACAAATAAGAAAGGGCTGGTGTTTCATGTACTGGTTTAGATCAATTGGCAATACTCACCCAGAGAGCTGTGCAAAAGAAGATTCTTAAGCTATGTCACCGTTCCATGGGAAGGAGCACCATGATAAATTAGTGATGTCAGCTCTGAGTGCCAAAGAGGAATTTGTGGCACACGTACTATGTATTTACTGTTCTTTTACTAAGGTCTACTTTTTTAAGGTCCCAATATTTTATGAGAGTTAGTGAGAGATACAAGTTTGGGATGTCATGAATTTTCAGAAATTTTCTTCATTAGCAAAGCAGAATAGTAATATCTACACATGGATATAGAGACATTCTACATATGGGGAAAAATTATTGAAGATTTTTTACAAGCAGGATGATAGAACTGGACAGAGAGACTCTGAACAAATCTTGATTTGTGAAAGTAGTGGAGACCAATAAATTCACATATAAGCAAGGATGTGTGCCAGTTTTAGCTATCCATCGCTAAAGAGCAAATCTCAAAACTTGGCAATTTAAAACAACCATTTATTAGCTAGCAATTCTATAGAATAATAACGATCTGAACTCAAGTGGCTAGTAGTTCTGAACTCAACTAGGATCACTTATGTGGCTGCAGTTATCTGTTAGTTCCACTCTGGATTGGATGGGACAAGATGGTCTCACTCACATCTGACCTATGTGCTTGTAGCTTGTGTGCTTTGATTTTCCTTTTATCCTTTTGTAAGCCAAATTGGATTTCTTACATGATATTCTTAGGCCAATGTTCCAAAATGGCAAATGCAGAAACTACAAAGTATCTTAAGGCCTAAGTTCCAGATCTCCTTCAGCTGTTACTTCTGTCATATTATATTATCCAGAACAAGTCTCTTAGACCAACTGAATTTAAATGGGTGGCAGAATAGATTTCACTTCCTGATGGGGCAAACTACTAAATATTGTGGTCATCGTAATCTAACACAGAGGACATCATATTGCTGGCAACTTTCAGACACACACAAAAAATTTTCCAAAAGTAATTTTTGTGAGACTAGAGAGGAAAACCATTAGATGAAGTGTTAAGAAAATTAAGAAAAACCTAGAGGCACATTTATTTCTTTTTGTATGCAAATTTAATTTTAAGATTCATGTCTTATTCATCTTTTCAACTAATAGAAGAGTATCTGTCATATACTAGGTGGGAAATAAAGATTTGTTGAATTAATAATAAAAGAATTTGAAGATCTAAAGCTGGTTATGAATAAAAAACAAAGCAGTTTTCTATGCCTCTAGGTCTAAGAAACAATTTTCCTCATAGATGCTAGGGTATACATTTGAATTCAGCAATTTGGGACCTAGATATGGCAATGTTTTAATCAGACCAGCAAGGTAACTTTGTGTCCATTCAAAGTGTTACCAGTGTTAAAGGCAAAGAATTGCAAATTGGATAAAAATCGATGCAGTATATACTTTCCATTTTTATAGCAGCACCTACATTAGCATAGAAAATGTGAAGGCATTTATAGGCCACTTGCATTTTTATGTAGAATTTCTCATAATGATCATATATTTATGGCTAAGCACATTGTAAACGTACAGAACTTTTAAATGGGATGCATGTTCAACAATTATTTCTAATGGGAGTTTGCTATTTGGAATTCAAATTTCAAATTCAACTTTTGCAGACTTAACAGCTCATTATACATGGAAAGAACTGTAGGTGTGTATTTACCTCCTTGACAGAATAATTATGGATAATGAAAAAATTAAGTGCACAAATTAATGACCATTTTAAATCTTTTTGAGGAAAACGTAATTAGTTTATTTTCAGGTAATTTTAAAAATATCATTGTCAGAGAAAATTGCAGCTTGTAACTTGTCAGTCATGATGAAGATTTAGTTGAATGCACCTTTAGGATTTTAAACAGGTTTATCATGCTATCAAGAAATAATATGGGTCTCTAAACTAATTAGAAATATGGTTACTATAAAAACAAAGTTATGAAAATGTTCATCACTGATTTAAAACTTAGAAGTCAACAAAGCCTAGTTAATTGAAAATGCTAAGCTATATAATTTGAATAATGTGAAGGAAACTTTTCAAGTACTCCAATAAAGTGCAATCAAGCCTCCTAGAAATTAAGGTGTCATCCACAATATCATGAATTAGCTGTAAAATTCATGTCTATGCTCCATTCAAATACTGTTAGTTAACACAGATACTTGTTACTTTCTGCAGATTTTCTATAGCAGATGTGAGTTAATAGAAAAACTGTTTTGTACATTTCCCCCAAACAACTATCCTTACCAAGCAAATGAGGAAAATGGCCATATTTGCCCCCATGATTCTGTGGCATTAAAACAATGTTTCTTTGAATCTCCTTATTATCTCAGGAACATTTCCCATAATGCACCAGATAAATTACCTTGCATTCCTCCTAACAGTAAACATTTATTATTCTTGCCTTCATGGAATCGGAGGCCACTTTCTACCTTTGGAACCCTTCCCTTCACGTTTTAACGTAAGTCCTGGCCTGACACATGTTCTCTCAATACCGGTCTCAAAATCTATTTCTTCTAGAAGCATTTACTATTTAAACTGTATTACTTTGTGGGTATTTTAAATATTTTTTGAAACAAATTCTGGTAGAATATTAAAATAATCAGCTTATATATGTCCTCAATCCTTTTGGATATATGTAAAACCAATTATCTCAGATTAGAGTACAGATTTTATATTTACATTTATTTTGTAACCTTTTTAATAAATGTAGAATTACTCTCTGAATAAACATGTAAAAATGAGCATAAACATATTGTGCATATACATATATGTTTAAGGTAAATTTTGGAAAAGCAATGCTCCCTCTAAATGACATTGACAATTAATAAATATAAATTTATATTGCAAATAGCATGTTAGAAGCTATATAAAGAAAAGGTAGATGATATATAATCTGTTTTTAGTAGATTATTATTGTTACACATATAAAGACATTGAATTGAAAGCTGAAGGATGAAAGTAATGATGCTTATTTGATTCTCCACTTAATCTAATCCAATACCTAAAGCAGTATTCTATGACATGATTGCATAAATTATTAAACTATTCCAACAAGGTCACATTCCTCTTTCCACCCTCCCAAGTTCTCCTCCCATTCATATTTTTCCCTTTTTTGTACTTTGGCATATATAGTCTCACCATAATTGTTAATAGCAAATAATATTCCAGAGAAGAGAGTGTTTATAAGTTTCTTATAGAAACTAACTCTGTTTACATGTTCATTAAAAGAATTATTTTCTTTAGATTGTTCCCATTGTTTCAGCTTTCCTTTGTGTGGCTCATAGTTAAGAGTATGAGATAAAACTTGCCTCAAAATCAAACACTGGTTTCCTACGGAAGACTGGTGTCTGTATGCCTCAGCTGTCAACTTGAATATTTTGAAGACAGATACTGTTGACTCTCTACAGAACACCTATTTCATCCTTTTTCTATCATATTTGAATTTTTTTTTCCGTTTAAGTTCAATCTCTGTCCCATGTGACTAAAGGGAAGGTGATCTCCATGCCTAACCTCAGAGAGATGTTCTGATAAATCCTATAAATCTCATTCCCTTAACCACTGTATTCTTGCAATTGGGCATTTTACCAAATTCTGGCCAGTGATATGCAAAGGAAAGTCCATGAGGGACTCTGGCAAAGGTTCCCCTTATTTTTCTCTCTGGACACATATATGAATATGGCACCTGCAATGGCTACAGATTCCCTACAAGATCAGCCTGAGCATCCCACCCTGTGGAGAAGAGCAAAGCCAAAAGATTGCAGAAATTTGAACTGCAATCCTTGGATACTACTTCTTCAGGGCTACTGCTATGCAGAAGAGCATCCTTCTCACTGTTTCAATCATTTTGAAAAAGTGATTTTGTCTGTTACAATTAACAAAGGCCATTTTAACTGATACAAATGAATAACCCAGTAATTCCATATCTATACAGTAAACCTGCAGATTATTTTTTCTTTTCCAAATCTTAATGGCAACAGTCCTTAGGAACCTAATTTTTGAAAATTAAAACCCATGAATGTATCCATATTTTTCTCTGGTTGTTCCCGATTGGGTTTCTCATGTGATGAGTTAATACAACTATCTTTCAAGTATAGTCACTACACACCCTCTACTCATATCTTGCTCTGCTCCTCATTCTGCCTGTCCAATTTCTCTTCTCTCTAAGCTGCACAGAGAAGCATCAACATTGACAATGTCCACCAGGAAATCAATAATATTCATGCAAAGGTTATTATCTCTGAACGTTGCCAAGGTTTTCAATCCTCCAGCTGCATTGTTGCATTCAGTGCAGAGGCAAAAATTATTCTCTTCCTCCATTTCATACCATACATGTTTCCTCGTTCCCAGCACAGTTCTGATTTTGCCCAAAATCGTTCTATATATTTCTGCCTTTAACTCCTCCCTCAACCAGAGCTCAAAAGCAAGCCATATAGGAAAACAGAATGCATTTTATCACTGCCATCAGGATCTCACCTTTCTTCTTTCCCTATTAAAATGAAAAAGTTGTAATGGATTCAAGCAGACACTGTGAGGGGGCGTTGAGGATGCCGATGCTACAAGTGTCGATTGTAGAGACTGACTAGATTCCAGCCCCTGCATTGTTACTATTAAAATTAGAAAAACAGTCTTCATGGCTGGGTGTTTCTCCCATTACAATAACTATTTAAATTTTCTTGTTTTTACAAACGCTGCTTGCATAACTACCTTAAGGCAATTGCCAAATTTTCTGTAGTTTAATTAGATTTTTAAAACACTCAAAATAGCAACACTAACAAAGATATTTCAATTTAGGGCACATTCTGAATAAAAACCTGCCCACAAACTCCATGTTTATAGATCTTAGATGGTTGGTTATAACAACTGAAATATGATTATTTCACTCAACCTACTAAATTCCTTTTTATGCCTAGTTAATTATTGTCATCTCAATCCCATGGCAGCTGGACATCAGAACATTTATGAACTAAATCCATATGAAAGTATATTTTGTCTAGAACAACTTGATGACAGGGACTTCAAACTTACTATTTGTAGGGACTATGCAGATAACATTTATGAGTGAGCCATGTTGGATGGCCTGGGACAAAGTAGAAAGCATATGCCCGGTCTAGGAGAGAATTTGTCCAATCTAAAAGGGGTCACCATTGCCCAGCTTCAGTTCATGGCTCCCAGGTAGAAATATATGTGTATCGTCATACCTTTAGGTTTTTCTAAGAAGCTGTGATTCCAGGTTTCTAGGTAAAATTTTAGCTTGTTCAATACTGGCTAGTTTTTCAAAATGTTTCAAAACACTACATGAGAATGGAAATCAAAACCACAATGATATGTAACTTTACACTGCTTACTATGGCTACTGTAAAGAAAAAAAAAACAGAAAATAACAAGTGTTGACAAGGAAGATGAGAAATTGGTACCCTTGTGCATGTCTGGTGGTAATGTAAAGTGGTACAGTTGATATGGAAAAGAGTTTGGCAGTTCTTCCAAAAAATTAACATAGAATTACCATATGATGCAGCAATTCCACTTCTAGGTACATAGCCAAAATTATTAAAAGTAGGGAATCAGATATTTATACACCAACGTTCATACTGGCATTATTCATAACAGGCAAAAGATGGAAACAACCCAAATGCCCAATAGGTAAATAAATAAACAAAATACAGTATATACATACCTTGGAATATTAGTCTTAAAAAGAAATAAGATTATGACACATGCTATAACGTAGTTGAACCTTGAAAACATTATGCTGAATAAAATAATCCAAACACAAAAGAAATATTATATAATTTCACTTATATGAGGTATTATATGAGAGAGAAAGTAAAATTGAGGTTTTCCAGGAGCTGGGATGGCGGGGGAGGTTGTAAATGAGGAATTATCATTTAACGCATGGCCTTCCCATTTGAGATGATAAAAACGTTTTGTAGATAAGAGTGGCGATGGTTGCAAAGTAATGTGAATGTGCTTCAAACCACTGAAGAGTATGTTTTAAATTATTAAAATGGTAAACTTTATGTTGTTATGTATATTTTACCATTATAAAAAAATTTATGTGCCTAACAAAATGCATCTGCAGGTTGTGTTTGGTCTAGGGTTGGTCGTTTTTAGAAGCAGAATTATAGCATGTTAAGATTTAAAATACAACTAATTTTCTGCAGCAGATTAAACACTGAAAGAATGAATGTGAACATAAAGAACCAAATTGTCATGCCAAATATATGGAGTGTTTATCCTATAGAAAATTTGCTTCTTTTTAAGGTATTCAATAAGCATTTATAAAAATTAACTCCCTCATGTTATCAGATCTCTAATGAAACTGCTTAAACTACTTGACAATCAGCCCTAACTCAGCTATAATCATCTTGAGGTTATATGCAGTCCCTCGAGGGAAATGAGGACAGAGAGAGCAGGCTCCAGCTTCTGATGATGGGCTTAGCATGTGCAGGAACAGGAAATGAAACAATAGAAGAATGGGATTTAACCCAATGTAGTTGGTACATTACCCCTTTTCATGTTTTCTGATGACCTGAGACCTGATCCTTTGACTTTTCGGGGGCCAAGATTTTTCATGGTGAATTCAACATGGACAATTTATTATGAGAAAGGTTCAATAATATTGCATCTATTATCTGTTACATCCTTCTAGATTGGGCTAATCAGATTATCTTTCCCGGAAATCTGAAATTTGTAATCAGTTATAAGTTTAGAGAGACTGAAGCAAAGTCTCATTAAAACATTGACTTTGTTTCAGAATGGCAAGTCTGAATATGGTTAGGTTGACTAACAGCTTTTCTGTGGCTTGATTGTACAAAAACTGAATTCTTACAGATATTCTAGTAAACCATCACATTATAAATATCTCATTTTTCTATGAAATCTGTTTTCCTTAAAAAAAACTCATCAATTTTTGCTCCTTGCAGCCAAAAAAAGACTGCTAAGATCAAGTTCAAATAGAATTCACAGTTGAATTGTTTCTGAACTCGAAAATGACTTTAAAAATGTTAGAAGGAGAAGAAATAACAATTTATTTTTCTTTAATGTAGTACAACTAAATACTAACATTTGTTAGGCCCCAGTAACTAAAATTTAAACAGATGTTACATAGTTTTCAAATTGAATATATGAAAATACAAATGTGTTAGAGTTAACAGAAGATATGAATTATATAGTTTTTTCAAACATCTTAGACATGTCTATCTTAGATATTTCATAGAATAAATTGAAATAAAATAAAATACTCTTTTTCTTCTATTACTTTAGCAAAGATTTAAAATACGATAATACAAAGGCAGGCAAATGTGCAAGGAAAGAAACATACTGAAATACATTGTAACCAAAATCATTTTGGAAGCAATTGAGCAACTCCTACACAGATTCTCTAAAAATGTCTATAATTTTGACCCATTGCTGTAATTTTAAGAAATCTAGCTTAAGGATATCATTGAAAGTGTGAAAAAAAAACTGCATTCACAATTTATCCTCAAACAATATAGAGATCATCAATAAGAGAGCGATTAACTAATCTCTTCCCAAAGTGTGTTTCATGGTAAGTTCATTAATGTTACTTGAATAAAGGGTTCTATGAGCAAGAACATTTAATAGATTTTTTTAAACAGAAATCTTCGCTGTAGGTCTTCTCAGAATATTAAATGCTACAAAGCACTGTAATTTCTCAAGAGACACATTTCTTCAAAAACTTTATCCTCAGAGCATTAAAAGATAATGTATATGAAGAGTAACTAATTCTTATAATTGTTTATAATTCATTTTATATTGAAAAACAAATAATAAGGAGTTGTAAAAAAAAGATGTTGAAGGTAGAACAGGAATATTGTTTTGATGGCAAGGTAATCGTTGTTTTTCAAATTTTCTGTAATGTGTTTGTAAAACTTTATCCCCAAAGAAAACAATAAATGAAAATTTTTTAAATGAGCCTTTATTACTAATTTTAATACAAAAGTAAATCACCTAAAATAGCTGAAAGAAAGCACCAAAAGAAACAATGTTAACTTGCATTATTTTCTGTATATACGTGTGTATGCATCATGTGTGTACATGTATGCGTGCAAGAGAGAGAAGGTTAAATATATATATAATCGGCTAGGTAAAGGAAGCCGTGTTTTCCTGATCCTGATACATCAACTGTTTTGATTCCTTCTTTAAAGTAGAAAATATTTGAATTTTACTAAGGACTTCAATGCACTTCAATAAAAATAATGATATTTCTGTAGCATCAAGATGCATAAAATTTAACACGATTTAGTCCTCTCCAGTAGAGAATATGTAAGACATTTTACAATTTAAATAGATGCAAAGAACCATGTGTTCTAAAAGTGAATGTGGATAGATTGGTTCTCAAATTGCTCACGAATCCAGACTCATTATCTGGCAGTCATGCTTTCATGTTGTAATGTTGTAATGATGATGTTAGTTTTATCTTTTTCTTATTGTTTCAATTATAAACATACTTTGTCTAAGGTTAGAGAGGAGCTAAGTTATTAGAATAGGTGGTATATCAAACCATAAAAATTCTCCTTCATCCATCTTTTAGGATAGTTGCAGGAGAAAGACTGAGGTGTTATTCAAAGACATTAAAGTTAATTATTACATTAACAAATCATTAACTAAGTTATTAATCATTTATTTAGTTGACTATTAGGTAAATAAGTTGAATTAGCCATTAAAACTCACATTTAAATCAAACAGGTTTCTTTAGAAGTGATAAAAATGTTCTATAATTGGCTGTGGAGAGGATTGCACATATCTGTGAATATACTAACATCCATTGAATTATAAATGGATGAATTGTATGATATCTGAATTTTATCTCAAAAAAGCCCTCTAGGAAAACTAAATGAGGAGAGGACTGAATCTTGAGAAGCATTCCTGGAGTCGTGTAAACAGAAAAATCTCAGCCTTGGAAACAGGCACGGTAGGTGGTATTAAGAGCACCCATTGTACTCACTGGTTTGTTTACGGAGAAGCTAACTCTAAAATCATTCACTGATGAGACAACTGCTCTGATCCTAAACAGTTTTGTTCAAGTTTGTCTTGATCTTTTATTTGAAATCAAAGGAAATTTCTGTGGGTACATGTAGACAACATTTACATAAAACTTTTTTTGTCTTCTGACCATACTAAAGTAACTTTGTTATATTAAGGTGTGATATACTTTACCATACCGTAGCACCATACTTCTCAGATATTATCACATATCTAAAATACTCCATACTGTTTTATGTTCTCAGATATCTCTTTTTATGTACAACCTGCCCACCCAATCTTCAGCATACTTGGAAATCCCTGCCATAAGAAGTGCTTATTATGTTGTTATTCTTCCTCTGTTGTAATGAACATATACTAATTCTTTTTTAAACTGTGTATTAAGAATCTTATCAGTCAGAAATTATACTCTTCTATTAGGAGGAATACAACATCTTATCTGTGGAATAACAACATTCTAAAATGAAGAAAATATATTTCATAATTTTAAAATATGAATCACAGTTTATAGTATTTTGAGACTACAGATTTTCAAATCCATTTAACAGAAACAGTAGGCGGAAAACATGCAGAACTAAGTTAACTATTTTGTTGAAGAGACAGTTTGACTTCTCTAAATATACCATTCTGTACCCTAAATTTTATGAAATAAGTCCATAAATCCTGGCTTTCATAGTAACCAAACCATCAATCTTTAACTCTTTGTCAAAAGCAAATCAGTCTTTAGTTATTAACTAGGCTCCAAATTTAGCTACACTTTACAACTTTAAGAAATCACATCAATCATAGGACAAAACCAATGTATGAATGCACAAAAGATTGGTGATGTAACTCTTTTTTCTTAAAGAGATATTTTACAAATCTTAGCTAAAATAAGAAAATATAATTATTTATAATCTGGCTTAGTGTTTTAAAATTACAAAGGTGTATGCTTTGCTGATAGTAAAATGATTTTGCAGTCAGGAGAATGTTCAGCTTTCTTGAAAAAGGCAGTTTTCACCAAAAGACCTTTGGGCCTCCTAAATCCTAAAGAGTCGGGATAGGTCTCTTTCAAGGTTCTTTAAATGTTCGTATAAATTAAGCGTTTTTACTATTAGACTTGATTTGTGTGTTCTAGACCCATTTTATTTAGGACTCACCCTTTCTATCTGTGTCTACATTCTTAGGTGATCTTTAGACCTACCCAGAAGTTTATGCATAACTAGAAGAAATCCATTCTTTCAGCAAAAATATATTATGCACCTGTGATGGCTAATTTTATCTGTCAACTTGACTGTGCTAAGAGATGTCCAGATTGCTGGTAAAACATTATTTCTGGGTATGTGTGAAAGTGTTTCTGACAGAGATTAACATTTGAATAGGTAGACTAAGTAATAAGGATCAGCTTCATCAAAGTGCGTATCATCCAATCTGTTGAGGGCCGGAATAGAACAAAAAGATGGAATAAGAGCGAATTTGCTCTCTTAGCTTGAGCTAGGGCACTCATCTTCTCCTTTCCTCAGACATCAGCATTCCTGGTTCTTGGTCTTTCACACTCACACTGGGACTTACACAGCTGTCTCCTCTGTTCTCAAGCCTTTGGGTTTGGACTGGAACTATGACACCAATTTTTTCTGGTCCTCCAGTTTGCAGATGGCAGATTATGGGGCTTCTCAATCCACATAATCTCAGCCTTCCATAATTGTGTGAGGCAATTCCTCAAAATAAATCTATATTTATATCTATCCATATGTACACATCCCATAGGTTCTGTTTCTCGGGGGAACACTGACTAATACAGCACCTAATAGGTATAAGACATATTAGTAGTAAACATAGCCAATAGTGCATCATGGATCTCACATTCTAAGGTGGAGAAAGGTGGACAGACAACTAATAGACACATATACAACAGTTTGTCAGGTAGTGATAAATACTGTGAAGAAAACTTGAGAAAGTCAATGTAATGAAAGAGTGTACGTTCAGGTAAGGAGGGCTATTTTAGTTAGGATGTCCAGGAAGGCATTTCTGAACGAAGTAAAAGTGTCAGTTAGGCAAGTCTGAGAGAACAGCGTTCCAGGCAAGATGAGAAAGAGCAAAAAAAGCCTTCAGGAAGCATTTTTCAAGAACAAGAACTGTAGTTCAACTAGAATATAGTGATCCAAGGAGAGTGTTATAAGATGAATGTTTCCCAAAATTTATAAGTCAAAGTCCCTAACCCCTAGTATCTCAAAATGTAACTGTTTAGGGCAATTAAGTTTTAAAAAGGTAAGTAAGTTAAAATGAGAAAAGAAGGAAGGAAGGGAGGGAGGAAGAGAAAGAATGAAGGAAAAAATAAAAAGAGAAAGCCATTAAAAACACCTTCACAAATATTTATTATGTATATTTTTAAAGCATACTGATTTAATTTTAAATGATCCTAACTAAACTGGGTAATCATCTTCTACTCAGCAGATATTAAGCATTTTAAATTACTATTAGAAATATACGAACAATATTTCTTAAATAGTATTTTATTTAAACCTGTTGAATAATAACATTTTCATGGAAATACAGTTTGTTTACAAACATGTTTAAAAGGCAGAAATATATTCAAAATATAATTTGATGTTATTCAATATGAACTTCATCAATAGGTAGATTTCTCAAAAATTGCATGAAATTGAGATTACTGTATTAAAGAAAATAAAATCACACTGGACAAAGTGTGCAGACAAAAGTTTTTTTTTTTATTTCGATACTTCGACAGCAATAGAAGAGAGTACAGATCAAGTTGGGGAGAGACAAAGGGCTGGAGGATTTATAAGCACTGGGATGAGCTAGTAGAAAAGTACTAAAGGACAGAGTATATTAGATGGGAGGCTGATAAATAGGATCTGTTGTGTACATTGAGCTAGTTTTGAGTTTGTGAATGTTTTTATTTGGAATTAGGCCATCTGTGTTTGCTAATTGGTACTCATGAAAGTTAGACTTCTTCCTTCTCACAGAGACTAAGAGATAGGGGTGTTCCCTTCATCGATGATTACATTTCAAAGCCATGGCTTCTAGGTTCTTGAGGATGTTCCTGGGTTATAAAACTTGCAAGAGGCTGTGAGAAAATCTGTATATATTTCAAATGGGCAGAGAAAGAGTTTACAGTGGCAAGTTTCCTAAAGACAATGCTCTAAGAAAAGAAAGATCAGGAGCCTATTGTCAATAAGAAACCTGTCTGAGGTCCAGTCAGACTGTCTTGGTCACTACATCATGGTCAGTCGAAGCACTTTAATGGAACTAATTTTATAATCATTCTACATTTAATAGATTTTAACTGTATAATTTTAGCTTCTAGTATACAATTTTCTTAAATTTAAGTACATCTGATAATTCTATACACTTTTCAGTTCTATACACTTCTTATATAGTATTATTCAGAAGGAAATCTCTTCAGATAAGGGATGCATGGGCTTCAGAGCTCAGCCTGTTTGTGACCCAAATTTGATATTTTATAGTTGTGTGAGAATGAATTTAAGAATGACTTTAAGAATGACTTTAAAAGAATGACTTAGTTTTTTCTTTAAAATGGAGTTAAGGATAGCCACCTTACACAGTCTTTAGCTAGATCTAACATGATAGTAGTCTAAAACACCTAACATGGTGACTGCCATCAAATACCAGTCCCCTCCTCTTAATACCAATAAAATTATTGTAAATAGAAGTTAGGTTAGAAAATATAGCAATTTTTCTGACAGGAGAAAAATATAGCTGTTTCCTCCCCTATCTTTTTCCCCTTAAATGTACACAATTATATTTCATACAGCTGACTGTTTAGAACATGGGCCTTGAAGTTGTCAGTTTGGGAATTTCATGCCTTTGTGCACCAGTGACTTTTGTGACCTTAATTGAACTTCTGGGCCAGAGCTCCTCCATTTGTCAAATAGATATAATAATGGAAAACATCTCTCCCTCACAAGGGTGCTTTTAGCATTACTGGGGGGAAAAAAGAATCTTTTTAAAGCCCATGAGATGAAAGTACTGTTGTTATTAAATATATGATGAATTGTTCATCATTCATAGTCTGTGATATTGTAGAAGTCAGTTCCTTTAGGAAGCAAAGACTCTCTTGAGAGTCTTGGCCAGAAGAAACTGTGTAATAGCGATTGAATTACCTGTTATATTGGAAAAATCATTGAGAAAGCTCAGTATCCCTATGGAGAACGAAGAAGCTATTATACCATACCTCAGTAGAATACCTATAACACTGGCAGGGAAGTTAGATATGATCTCATTCCTTGGCCGTACCTATAAAAGTCAAGTGCTTCACTGGGACATAGCCAAGACATTTCTTTTTATAGAGCAATAGTCTATCAGAGTATATATATTTTTTTTAAAAAGCATTTCATTTAGTTATTTGGAAAGTCGGGCCTTGTACCCACATTAAGAAATTAACACATACTAATTAATTTGTCACATGCATATTTTATATGTTAATAATCTATGCAGTCGATAAATGTTTTAAAATATGCAAATGCTTGAATGAATATTGAATAAAACCTTCTCAACATTTACAAGATTTCCTTTGCAAGTTGTAAAATTTCAGCTTGAGAAGAGGTGAACTTTTTGTCTAAGATGAAACAAACTTTGATAAGAAAATTAATGTTTTAAGTAAGATCAATACTTACTGGAAAAAGAATGACGTTGATAATCTTTGTAGCAGGTTATATTTAAAATATTGAATTCATGAATTATAAATGAGCCTTAAAAATTCTTCACAGTGTCAAAAATAAAAAGTTGGATACTAGTTAAAAATTGTAAGGACAGACTTTAATGAGTAATAACTATTTCAATAGAGAAAAGATTACTATGTGAACTAAACTCAAGTTCTATTTGTATAGAGGTGACTGGGTGTTCTAAAGAGAGAATAAAGGAGTAGGGAGGGAATTGAAGAAAGTCAGTACAGTTTAGTAAGTGAAAATTTTCAAAAAATGGGAAGGGAGAGTTGGCCCAGGTAAAAACCATCTTGATTTGCTAACTGACATTCATCAAAGTTAGGTTCCTATTCTCCAAAAGAAACTGAGAGACAGGGGCCCTATCTTCAAATGGTAGCAGCAACAAAAAGTTAAAGAGTTAAAGTTTTTTGGCAGCTTTGAGTTTTCTCAGGCAGGCACTTTAAGGGGGGACTAGAGTCATCTTAGGAATGCAGCTTTGAGCTTTTAGAAAATGTTAATGTTTGTTCAAGATTTTGTGGACCAAGGTTGAGACCTAGTTGGGAAGAGGGCCCCAGGGAGCCTGCATAGAGTTTGGTCAAGGAGAGAATCTTTGTCAACAGAAACCCTGAAATTGAAATTATAGACATAAACCCTCTCTCTATAAGTTCTTCTACCAGATCCTGATCTGGCACCGAATGGCATAAATTCCTTCATTCTTTCACCATGTATTTATTAAATAGCCAAGTTCTCTGTAAAATACTCGAAATACAAAGACAGGTGAGGTGCGGTTTTGCCTGTTAATCAAGTAGCCTACAGTCTAGATGAGAGTAAAAACCATAAAAAAAATAGTTAAAATACTATAGCTGCTATGATAGAAGGCTGTACAGGGTGTAGTGCAAGCATAAATAGTGAGAAGTCAGCTCTACCTGGCAGAGAAAGAGGACAGCAAATATTAATACAGGAGGTGATATTAAATGAGGTGGATGTTCTTCAGATATAGAGGGATGTGAAAAGGTAGTGCATTTGGAGGAATCAGAATGAGAAAAACTGAAGATATAAAATTTTCCAGCATATCTGAGAAATGCATGTAGAATAGAGTCCATAAATGGAATAGGGGACTCAGAGGAAGGGGAGACAGTTTTTAAGTTAAGCAAATAGAAGTAGATAGTGAAGGAAAAAAATAGATCATGGTGTCATGCTACACAAACTGAACAACAGTGCACCCTAGGGTGCCACAGAAAACTCATAGGGAGTGCCATGGGACACTTTAAACTTCAAGAGGAAACAACAAGAAGCAATATTTGTGGAATACCATGTAGATTACCACAATCAAGTTGTTGGAACCTATTTAATAAACTGTTGAATGTTTATTTGCCTGAGGAGTGCTTTGAAGAAAATAACTGAGGCAGTTTAGGCAATAGCCATAATGACTTTTAATTGTATTTTATAAGAAACAAGGGAAAAGAGAAGAATTTTAAGGAAGAGAATAAAATGGACAAACATATTTTGGGAAGATCACTGTGACAGCAGCAGGGTGCATATTTAGAGAGTTGACATTTTGAGGCACAGAGACTATTTAGATGTCTTTGGCAACACTCTTGAAATTATTAAATCATATTAACTATTACTTAGCTGTTTGTTTAGTCACATTACTTTTTTATTTTTTTTTTTAAGTTTTGTATTTCTTTGTATAGCTATTTGAACAAAGTCATTTATAGTTTTATACAGAGCAATGGTCTGACATAGAACATTTGTTCATGTCCCAGTAAATAAAATGTATTGGCTGATATTATACGAGATCTTTAACTTATCTTACAAAGAAAGCTAATAATTGACTAATTAAGAACCAGTGACCTTGGCTGATCAGCGTAATGGAAGCTAATAGCAGAAGTAGTTCCTTAGCACATATGATTCATACAGTGTTTTCGCTTCTAGGCACAATTCTTGGTTGCCCACCCGCTGAAGCTTCCTGAGAACCTTATTTACACGATTATTTTATGCCCTTAGTAAACCAATTCCTCTATGAAAAGAGCTTAAAATGAGTTATAGCTTTATTGGGTGTTTTCTATGATCCAGGCACTCTTCTCAATATTTGATATGCATTATTTTCTTAATTCTTATACCCACTCTGTGAAGAAGGTGCTATCATCATTATCCCCAACTTACATATGATGAAATTGGAGCACAGATTCAAGTGTGCTGGGTCACATAGGTATTAAGGTTATCTAAAATACAAATTCAGTCTACGGCCATGCCACCCTGAACAAGCCTGATTCTGTATGATCTCGGAAGCTAAGCAGGGTTGGGCCTGGTGGTTAGTACTTGGATGGGAGACCATCTAGGAAGACCAGGTGCTGTAGGCGTAAAAAATAAAAAATAAGAAATTGTAAGCTGACAAGGTCCTTGCAATCTGTGAGGTAAACCAAGGGTTTCCTCGCCTAAAATAAAATAAAAAAATACAAATTCAGACTCAAGAATTTATAGTCTTGTCAACTACACTATATCTCGTCCATTTGGGAGCAATAATTAAATTTTGTGTATAATTGTATTATTTTTTAAGAATATTTTTTTACAGCAGTTTTAGGTTCACAAGAAAATTGAGGGGAAGGTACAGAAGTATCTCAGAAACTCCCTTATCCAACCTATGCAGAGACTCCCCCATTATCAACATCCTCCACTAGAGTGGCACATTTGTTGCAATTAATGAACCTATACTGACACATCATAATAACTCAAAGTCCACAATTTACCTTAGAGTTCACTCTTGGTGTTAGATCCACTGTAGGTTTGGACAAAGGTAACGATGTATATCCACCATTAGTATCATTCTTAGTTTCATATTCCTAAAAGTCTACTGTGATTCTCCTGTTTATCTTTCCTTCCCCCTAAGCCCTCGTAAGCACTGATCTTTTCGTTGTCTTCATAGTTTTGCCTTTCCCAGAATGTCATAAAGTTGGAATCATACTGTATTTTTGGATTGGCTTTTTACTTAATGATATAGACTTAAGGTTTCTCTATGTCTTTTCATGGCTTGATAAGTCATTTCTTTTTCATGCTGAATAATATCCCATTGTCTGGATATCTGGATATCTGGATATCTGTTCACCTACTGAAGGACCTCTTGATTGCTTCTAAGTTCTGGCAATTATGAGTAAAAGCTGCTATAAACATCCATGTGCAGGTTTTTGTGTGGACATAAATTTTCAGTTTCTTTTGGGAAAAACCAAGGAGCATAATTACTGGATTATATGGTTAAAGTATTTAGTTTTGTAAAAAACTGCCAAACTGTCTTCCAAAATGGCTGTACCATTTTGCATTCCTATCAGCAATGAATGAGAGTTCCTTTTACATCCTCACCAACATTTGGTTTTGTCAGTGTTCTGGATTTTGACCACTCTAATAGATGTGTAGTGGTGTCTCTTTGTTGTTTTAATTTTCATTTCCCTGATGACATATGATGTGAAGCATCTTTTCACATGCTTATTTGCCATCTATATAGCTTTTTTGGTGAGGTATCCAGAAAGGTCTTCAGCTCATTTTTTTTAATGAGACTGTTGTTTCTCATTGTCAAGTTTTAAGAATTCTTTGTATATTCTGTATATTTTATAAGATATGACTTTTGCAAATATTTCTCCCAGTCTGACTTGTCTTCTCATTCTTTTGTGTAATTATTTATTTTAAGCAACAAGCTATGTATACCTATTTGCAAAGCTCTATTTGACCTAGGTTAATTGGATAAAAATGTTATTAATTTTATTTTAGAGAAAATATTGTGATATTTTTCATGATAATGGAGATATGTGTTAATAAAAGCATAATCTTGACTACTGTAGTTAGAGGAGTTTACATTCAAAACGCAGCCTCGCTAGTTGTAATGCTTTAGTGTCAATGGTATAGTCCTTAGCTTTTTTGGATGAAAGAAACTTGGATTTCTTAGTGTTTTTTCATATTTATAAGGTCCTCAGGTACTGGTCGACATTGGCAAAGTCATGAAACACTGGTGTTTAACATGAAATGTTAATACATGGACATTGATATACCAGCCTAATCACCAGAATTATAGTGCCCACCATGTGGGCTCTTCCTGTATTACATCAGGGTCCTTAAGAGAAAGTTTTGAAAAATAAATCAAAGATAATTAGAAGTTTGCATAATGACCATGATATTAGATCAAATAAACATAGGGGGTCCTTGGGATATAATTCATTCATGCCATGATAAAGCCCGAATAATTATCACTGCCTTATAACAAAGTACATCTTTTTATTTATTTATGTATTTATGTATGTATGCATGTATGTATGTATGTATGTATGTATTTATCTATCTGTCTATTTATTTATTTATTTTATTTTTAGGCGAGGCAACCCTTAGTTGACCTCACAGATTGCAAGGATCTTGTCAGCTTACAATCCTTTATTTTTTATCTTTTATGCCTACACCACCTGGTCTTCTTAGGTGGTCTCCTATCCAAGTACTAACCAGGCTTAGCTTCTGAGACAAAGTACATCTCTTAAGACTGAGGTAAACATGGGCAGGGTGAGGTTCACAGTCAAATGGGTGATTGTAAACAAAGGAGGATATATGACATTTGGTCAGGTAGAAGAGAAAATTATTTCTTGGAAATGAAAGTATTTTAAAATATCTATCTTTGGATTAATGTGCAAGTATACAGAGATTGTGAATAAAAACCATAAGGGAGGATGAAGCATGTTCATATAATGAATGCATGTTGTACTAAAGAATCTGGATGTTTTCCTGAAAGCATCAATAGGTTTTATGTTTACTTAGCTTTACGATAGAATACAAGCCAGGAAATATAGCAGCCCTAGCATCTTCATCTCATCTTCCTCTCTCAGCAACTCTCAAATAATAGGTTCTTTTGCCTTCTCACCACATGGATGTTTGGGTTCCATGAATGAGAGCCGAAGTGTGTGTGAGTCACCTTGAGACATAAAAGTTAAAAGTGATATTTTCTAACAATCCTTTATACTGTTCAAGTCAATAAGCCTCAAATCTGCTTGCCAACTTGCAGTTCTCCCAATCCAGTGTTGACTTTACACAATAAACAAACACCATTTTTCATTGTTTTTAGGTTCACTCCTTTCAAGGAAAGGGTGCTGTAAGAAACTGAGGTCATTCTCTGAGAGACTGTACCAGACCAGGCTGATTTTAAAGTCTTTCTCACAGTTTTGCCCTCATGACCTTGAGTCAATATTTTCAAAAAACATATTCCTTCAATGTTCTGTGATTTTTTTTTTTCTTACAGGCACAGCTCTTATATTTTATACTTAGGAAAAGTGAGCCAGCATACCTCTAACCACCAAGATTTGTATTATCCAATGAAGTATGAGTATCTTTTTCTGATCAACATGTTTCATGAGTCTTTTGATATTTTCTATCAATTGCACAAATCTCCCTCTCATTTAGAATCACTTATAAAAGTTATTAGAGATATTTATGTGTGAGTTTAGTTTCTCTAAGGCCAAATTTACCGTTTTATCTGGACAATCAGTTTCTATATCAATTGGGAGTTTTTAACCATTTTCAAAAAATATCTTTCCATCCTGAGGTCATCATCAGTGTCCATTTAATTCTCTTTAATTTCCATATATTAGCCCACAAAATACTTCCCCAAATAGCAGTAAATAAAACATTAAAGTAATGCTTAGCCCACCAACCACTTGTTAATATTACAAAAATAGCAGTACATAGGATACTACAGTAATACTTAGCACACCAAACATTTGTTTTTATTACATTGTAATTTTCCCATCTTTCCCAACAGAATCATCTCTTACCCATATACCATATATTTTCAGTGATGGTGATGTTTACTAGAGTGTTAGTAAATTCAGGATAACTTCTGGCCTGGGAACCTAATCATACCCAGCTATGAAAAAAATAGGTTTTTATTGACACTGATCCCCACATGTTAATGTAAAATACAATCCATATACACTACAGAGAGGACATAGCATTGGTTTTTTTACCTGCTCAAAACCCACTAAGTGTATAGCAAGAAATGGCAGCTTCTCTAAATTCATGGCCCACAAGCAGTAAGGTAATGATGATAACGACTACATTTTTCAGTGACATTCTTCAATAATTTAGATGGTTCTTAGCATTTCAGTACGTGCATCTCTCTGGCTTGGGCTTCTAAAGCACCCAGGTATTGCTCTTTAAACACAATAGTAATCAAGCACAGTAGAGAATTCTTCCTCGGGGAAGATACAGCCCCTTCTCAAGAGTTGTTGCTAGGCATAATATTCCAAATGGCTTTTTAAAATTAAATTTATTAGGGTGGTATTGGTTACTAAAATTCTATATGTTTCGAGTGTACAATTCAATAATATGTCATATGTATATTACATTGTGTGTTTACTACCCAAAGTTAAAGTTCTTTCTGTCACCATATATTTGACGCCCTTTATCCCTATCTACCTCTCCCCACCCTCACCCTTTCCCTCTGGTCACCACTAAACTGTTGTCCCTATCCATGACTCTCTATTCCTTCCAGGTAACAATAGAGCCTCACTAGGTCCTTCTTTTCTTATTCCTAGAAATAAATGTTAGGTTTGCAGAGGTAGAAGATAATGAGTCAATTTCTACTAATAGGCATAAGGAAGGATTTAGGATTAGTCTTAGCTTGGTCACATTAGGGAAGGTGACCATTTAATCCAGGATTTCCTTAGGAATAAATATAATCAAGTTCAAAGGAATATAGCAGTTATGCTTCCTTCAGCAATCCTAATCTAAACCACTAGATCTGATAACCCAAAGAAAAACCTGGTGAGGTGTAAAAGACAAAGATTAGTGCCATAGATCATTTCCCAGTACATAGAAAACTTCCTTAAGGCTGCTTTTTCCCTCAGTGCCTCTCATATTCAGAGGAAGCACACACCCACTGAGCTTGCTAGTCAGGCTTTCTCATGCTTAGCATCCTCCTTATCACTCTGGGTCATTCAAAAATATGTTTTCATTGCCCATCCTAATTTTCAGCTAGGCCTCTCCCATGTAACTGATAGGAATATATATCCATTATATGTTGTACTTTTTGTCCCATTTTGGTAAACTGGCTATGGTGAAATGTGTTATCTATGAGAGTTTTGAAGAAAACCCCAAATACTTGCATATTCCTGAAAAGACCCATTGGAAAACTCCAGGAGCCATGAGCAGTGTTCTATGTAATCCATCCGTTAGTAATGTGCTGACCCGTGACCTTATGGAATTCTTCCGATGACATTTTAGGAAACTTTTTTTCTTGGTAGCATTCAGGACAGACTGTCACCATACTCTAGTGGTTTATCTGGGTGACACTGGTAAATGCCATTGTTTTATGTACCATGGCATTGCTTGAGCACCACTGTGCCAGCTTATCTCATATCCAACTGTTTTACCCCGGGGGCAGACCCGGGCACCTGCCTTGGCTTTCCATTATCCCTCTGAGCCACAAATGTGTTCTCTTGATGGGTATCTAAGAGATTACAAATGTAATTCTCCCTAGGAGTTTTTGTAGGGACATCCACACTTTCACCTTTTCACAACAGGCTTTTCTTATATACTTAGTCATCAAAAAACCATTTGCCTGCTCGCCTATGTAGCACAGCCATGGTCATGGCCTAGAAACCTCTGTATATTCAGACATTTCCCTGAGGCCAAGAACCAAGTTCTTCCTGCACTGTCACATATACTGCTGTCAATTCAGCCCACCGTGTATACTTACCACCTTCTGTGGCTAGGACTTTTACTACACTGTCAGCAGCAGCCTTCCATTTGGAGTCATACCATTCAGTACAATAACTCCCATTAGTGAATCAGGCAGATGTTTTGCCTCAGCAGATTTCAGATTCTTTAGCAATAAGGGTGTGTAAGTCTTCGTCAGGAGTTCCACTATAGAGACAGAGATGCTACCTACTTGTGATACAATGTGCTCCCTCATAGCCAATCTCTTTAGCATGTTCCCAAATATACCATTTATATTTTATCAGGGAATTGGTACACCTCTTTCTTTATTGAGATCTGATATCACTCATGACATCATAGGTAACTAAAGCCTCAATATAATCTGATGCTCTTCAGGTATGAGGGCTGTTTCTGCTGGAGCCAAATAATGTATCAATACCTCCCTCTCACATGGGCTATTCTTAGACATAGTATCAGAGATTTTTTTACTCTAGCAATCACCCTTAAGTAGCATTTGGGGGCTTTTGCCAGAGTCTCAAGTTTATGTGTGTTTTAGTAGTACTCTAAAAGCACCGATTATACCAGGATTATAAAATCCCAGGTCAGCTTGGGCTGCCCTCTGCTCTGTACCACATTCAAACTCATTTCTTTTACTAGTTTCTTTGTATATCAGGGCCAACAGGATTCCCAAATATGGTGTATGTGTTCTCGAGAATCCAAACAACCCTTTGAAGCTTTGTGTCTCTCTCTTATTAATAAAGACCTGAAGAGATAGCAGTTTATTCTTTACTATTTGTGAAATGCCTCTAGCTCAGATTATTCCCAGAAAAAAAAGGACTGACTGGGCTGGACTCTGAATCTTAGCCAGATTATTTAATCATACTCAGTCCTATTACAACTATGGCTTTTAATTTTCCCCTCCCTCCTATTTCAACTTCCTTTCTAAGAGGGAAAATATCACTATATTATCAACTTCATGAATCAACAGACAAGACAGTAACTGAACCCTGGAGACTATGAGTAACCTTAAAGTGTAAGTATAAAGTATAAGACAGTAAAAGTATATATAATGGAATTTCTCTGGTATAGATACACACACAGTGCCTGACATTTTTTTAGGATTCAGTCTATGACAGCATACCATTACTATTGGCTGAAATTCCTGATAGTATTTATCATGTCTGACACAGCAGAAGCTTTGGAGATAATTGATTTTTTTTTTAAACTCTGGATTTTCTCACAAGCCAGACAGGACTAAGATGGAGAGAACTGATGTTCAATAGGACACCTTATTCCAGGACTGAGATTTCCTGTTGCCCTCCTGAAAGGTACAATTTAGTTTTGTGAAAATTAATAGAAACCTCATTTAAAATGGAATCAGAAAGCTAGAAAAGGCTAATGCATATACATGTGTCACTTAATGCAAGCTAGTGACCAACAGGAAGATACATACTTTGCATCTCCAACAGGAAGCAATACTTTACTACCTCTGTTGGAGGGGAAAAAAAATTCTTCCTTGCCCCATAATAGCTCAGCCAGTGGGAGACTGACATAAATCAGCCAATGAAAATCACCAAACTTTGTATTTTCCGTTTCCTCCAATAGACTCTATTTACAACAGCCCCTCCAAAGTTCATGAAAGAACATTCCTCTACTTTGGTTCTCTGGACTTGTGTGTGGTTCACCTATGACCTCATGTCCCTAATTGTAATTCTTTGTTGTTCCCGAATAAACCTATTTTGCTGGAGAAATATCTGGCTATCTATTTGTTTAAGGTTAACCATCTTTACCACAGAATGTGTTTAGAGCAATTGTAGGGGCTTCCACTTAGCTGATCCAATTAAAACCTGGCAAAGGGCAGATATTTTCAACATTCAGCTAAAGTCCAGTAAGGGCAAAAACTTCCATTAATGCATCACATCCTTTCCAGTGAAACATTCAAGCAAAAGGGATAGCATCACTGGATTGCTCTTTCTTTCTCATATTCTTATCTGGAGTTTTACTAGAACCATAACCCCCTATTACAGTATCTCTATTCCCCTCCCATCCCCAGCTTCTTTTTTTGGCCTCTTAATATTTTCTTCTTGATTCCTGGGTATTTATAGTACATTTTGTATTGATACCCACTTATCTCAAAAAGTTTTACCATAGGATATTCTACTTTAACCAAAGTACATGGCCTTGGAATTTCCAGTGTGGGGTAGAGCAAAATATCCTACCCTTCAAGTCAATCCCCTTTACTTCACTCTATGGAGTACAGTTAGCAGCCTGAGTTAGTACCATTTGTTATTGTTCCATAACAGCATCATTGGATTTAAATTCATCCAGGCTGGGTTAAAGGGAGTACATCTCATGGGATTCATTAAGGGAGGCAGCTGACAGATACGGAACAGATTTTCCTCTCCTTAACTACAGATAAAGAGCTGGTAAATCTGTTAAAAGAATTCATTAAATGTATTCTTTTTTTATCCCTTGTCATAACTGCCATCTAATAATAAGGCTATATAATTTGACCATTCCTTATTTCTTTAGCTGTGCCATTCCCTAGACACACACACACACACACACACTCACTCACTCACTCACTCACTTTGCCTTTCCTTTACTTTATACCAGTAATCCAGGAGATAAATCTACATAACTCAGCCATGCAGACATTAATTTTCATCAGAATCTCCTATCCACTCCTATCCAGTTCTGTATTCTGTCTCAATGTTTTACTCAAGGGTCTAAAAGCCAAACCTGCTTCTGACACCATTCTCTAGCACCACAGCTCTGGTTATGGATATGAGTTGGCAATCAGATTCAAGAGAGGCAGGATTTAGCATAATACTACATTTACTTGGCATTATAGAAGGGAATAAAGCAGTACATGCAGTAGGTTCAGCATCATTATCTCAGTAGCTACTGAAAGACACAAAGGAGAATTTATTTGCAGCTTCATGCCCATGGACACATATGGTTCCCACAGATGAGAGCCAAGGTACTTGTGGGTCACCTTGACACGTGGAAAACTTAGCCTCTATTTCCCACCAAGCTTTTATGCTATAGTTATCACATAGGCCCAATGCCAACTCACAGCCCGCCTTACCCGAGGCAGATGTGTTCTACACAACAAATGAGGCAGACAAAATATTCCTCATTTATCTTAACTCTACTGTTTCCAAGGAAACAGTGCTATGAAAATTAGAGGTCTTTTTTGAAACAAGTCTTATATTCAGGCATATAGTAACACTTTATTCACAGAAGTTTTACAATATACACACACACACACACACACACACACACACACACACACACACACATCTGTTGAAATAAATACAAAAGACCCAACTTGGAAAATGGAGAATTAAGTTTGGATTTAAACATACTCTCTTTGGTACTGGCAAGAGGATCTAATGACTAATAGTAATAGCTAACATTTATTGAGAACTTAGAATTTGCCTAGAACTGTTCTAAATTCTCTACAGGCATTAACTCATTTGATTCCCACATGCACTCATTAGGTAGATTCTATTTGTGTCCATTGTATAGATGCGGAGACTGAAGCAAAGAGGGGCTTATTGGTATCTCAAAATTACAAAGCTAGAAGGTGCACGAAGGTACTTATATAAGCAGCTGCTTCTAGAACCCATATTCTTAAGCACAAAAATATAATGTCTCTTGCTAAAGGGACATAGCCAATAGACAGTTAATTATACAGATTTAATGCTTGGGCAAGAGATCTGGGCTAGAAATATGGATCTAAAAGCTGTCTGTGTATGCATGCTACTGAATGCATGGAAATGGAGGAGTTAACCCCAGGGGTGTGGATAGTGTGACTAGAGTTGTGGACTTCATATGGAACTCAGTGGGATATAGAAAAGAAAGAATGACACATTAGAGCTGTACAGAATTAGAATGAATGGGCAGACTTTATATTCTTACATCAGTAGTTCTCAGCCAGAGGTGATTTTTTTCCGCACCAGGGACATCTGGCAATGTCTGGAGACATCTCTGAATACCATGACTGAATGTAGGTACTACTAGTATCTAGTAGGTAGAGGTAAGGGATGCTGCTAAACATCTTGCAATGCACAGGACAGACTCCTACAACATGGAATTATCTTGTTTAAATGTCAGTAACACCAAGGTCGAGCAACCCTGTCCTACACAGATCAGTCATTGGATGTAGATCCATCCAAAAAAAGACAGTAATACAGATGAGGAAACTCTTTAGCTAAGAGGTGTCTACTGATAGTACTTCCAACAGCTGGGATAAGTCATTTATTTTTAACTAGGAAAGTGGCAGTGCATCAGCGCATCTGACATGGCTGTGCAAGGAAAATAAGCCTGCTTTTGACCACTTGCTGGGATCAGCAATGTATTTTATCACACCTTTTTATTTTCTGTAATTCCAGTGTTTTGACATTTTGGAGACTTGCTGACCCTGCAGAGATTGCTCCTTTCAAGGAAGTGCTAGCCAGCTCCTAAAGATAGTAAATGATTAGCCTGGAAACATACTTTTTATATGCAAACCAACCAATTCGAGGCCCTCACATTCCATCACATTCTCTCTCACTCTAAGGACCACTGTCCCCCTGTACTAACTACCCCAGAATTAGATAATAGCTTGAGATGTCCCCTCACCCCAGAGCCTGCAGAAATCATTCAAACTGGCCAATCCTGAACCTGCTTACCCTGCCCTGCCTGTTCCTTCCAACAGAAACCACAATAAAGGCTCTTGCCCACACTTTCCCCTTGCAACCTGTTTCCAAACTATCCCTGGTGCTTCCCTATGTGGCCCTGTATGGCATAGCATGCCCTCTCCTCTTTGGACCTGTGAGTAACAAATTATCTTTTCCATGACAACCATCTCCTTTTCTGTTGGCCTCACCATAACTGAATAATAAAACCTACATTTTAAAACAAGCAGGCGATTTGAATGATTGATTTATTTTATTCAGTTTCTTTCTCATTTCTTTGTTCTCTTTTTTTATTGCAAGCACTTAAAAAGTAACTTGGCTTCGGCTATAGACTGAGTACTACATTTTTTTACTACACCCGTGCACATTTTACTTTTTAACAGTCTGCTTATTCTCCATGATAAAAATATATTTACACATGATATTTGGCCATAAATATTATAGGTGAATTGCTCTAGTGTTATTCACTGTCTAGTTAGTTGCTAACATATCCCATCCTCTAATTTTAAGCCAAGGAGTTTAGTTTATAAACATGAAGCTTCTATCAAATATTTGATAATGTATTCTCATTTGTATTGCTTTATAAACAATCAGCAATCCCCCTTGATCCATGTTAATGAGCCGTGTGTTGTTTATTTCCAAATAATTAATTTTCAATTTTTGTTATTAATGGCTGTAATTGTATTGTGATCTAATATCATGACATGCACAATTTCAGTGTTTTTGTGATTTATTTAACTTTTCTTTGTGGCCTATTGGATGTTCAGTTTTTGTAAATGAGCCATTGGCTTTTAGACGAAAGTATATATACTGCTTATTTGGAATATAGTCTGTCTTTTAAATAACTTATAAATTACAGTATTATGTAGTGTTTATATTTTTACCTTTTTTCTACATGGTTCTTTAAAACCTGGGAGATATATCTTTAAAGCTACAGTTTTTCTTTTATAATTTTCCTTGTAAAGTTTTTACTTTAAATATTTTGTAGCTATGTTATCATATAAAGGTTTATGCCTCTACTATCTTTATTGTGTATATATCATTTTCCAATATAAAATGACAGTTATTTTTCTGATTCTATAATTTACTTGCCTCAAAATCTAATACTGTATAGCTCATTTTATACTAGCCTATCCAGCTTCAGAATTTTAAACCAATTACACCTGAAAATCTTATTTTTTTGTTTCAATTTCAATCAGTTTTTTTAATACTTCTTTACTTTCTCATTCTCTTATCTTTTATCTGATTCTTTGTGGAATATGATTTGATTATCTTTTTCGTTAATGTTTTGTAAAACACATCTTAAAATTTAACAGATGTATGCAAATTAAAAAAGGAATTCTAATAATCAATTTTACAAATAAAATAGTGTGTCGATACAACCCCTTGTAATTTCGGATATAGGCATTATGTTGCTTTGCTTCCTTCATTCCTCATTCACTTCTCAGTTGGATAATAAGAGATTGTTATAATCAGAAATTTGAGGCCCAAATTACTATCATTATTTTTGCATGTTATATATTCTAAGAATTACTTTTGTACTTTGTCTCTTAACCTATTTATAACATTTATTTCAATTTATTCTGTATCACTGTTTTTAATGCCTAATACCAGGTATTCTTTTATTGCATTTTTTTGTTTTAATTTCTACCTTCTCAACTAATGTTTTTCCCTTGTCAATCTATTGGATTTTCACCTGATATTTTTATCTTTTGCACCATATTTTTTTAATTATATTAAGGATATAAATCAAATGCTTTAAAAAAGTAATTTAAATTTCTGGTAATAAAACTTTTCCAAAAATATGTGTTTGCAGCTTAAATACTGAAACACATTTTATGTAGTATTTGTTAAAATACCCATATTCCTTTTATATCTGCTTATTGTAATAAGGAATAATGTAGTCACACATAGTATTTGTCCACAAACATTATGGGTGAATTCATGGGCCATCTGGCTCTATTATAACTTATTCTCAGATGGATTTTGAGCTAGAAGGTTTATGGATATTCAGAGCCTCTATCAAAATTTCTTATGTCCAGAAGACATTTATCTTTTGTGGATATCTGATTGTCTTTGAAAAAGGATCATTTATACCTTGATGATTTTTTCAATCATCCCTTGCTAC
>NW_024354500.1:3171204-3265613 GCF_902729225.1 Pteropus medius | reverse complement strand
CCCACATACACACTGGCACTTCCACACCCCTGAAGAGCACCAGCACCTTCCCTGTCTGCCATGGCTGGAACAAAATAATGATAATTTTATTTCCAGAATGAACAGAAAAAACTACAAATGAGAGAAGTTGAAGAATTGAGTGATCTTGCATGTTCTAGAAAACAGCTCTTTCCTCCATTTTAGAGAAATAAAAGTTTAGTGTTCTTGTGAGCAAAAATATTGAGTATTAAAGCCAAGAGGCTCTCTGTGGCAGAACAGTGAACACTAATGCCCTTTAGGGTTACACATTCATTGTCTCTTATGATAGTTAATTTTATGTGTCGACCTGACTGGATTAAGGGATGCCTAGATATCTGGTTAAATATTGTTTCCAGATGAGTTTGTGAGGTTATTTCTGGATATGATTAGCATTTGGATTTGTGAACTCAGTAGATGGCCTTCCCTAAAGTGGGTGGGGATTATCCAATTCATTGAAGGCCTACTAGAACAAAAAAGAAGAAGGAGAAAATCGCCCCTTCTTTTCTCCCTCAGTACTTGAGCAGAGATGTCTCATTTCATCTTCTCCTACTCCTGGACTGGTATTTACACCAGCAGTCCCTCTGGGGCTCAGGCCTTTAGGCTTAGATGCATTTACACCACCAACTATCCTCGGTCTCCACCTTGCAGATGGCAGGTTGTGAGATTTTTTTCAGTCGTCATAATCATGTAAGCCAATTCCTCACAATAAGTCTGTATCTGTATCTATATTTATATTTATATCTATACCTATCTACTTCTAGCTAACCATTTGGTTCTGTCTCTCAGGAGAATACATCTCTCAAAAGACAAGGTATGTGTCAGCATCACCCATTAATTATAGTTTTTTTTTCAATTTAAAGAAACTTGTAATTTGTGTGGATAGCATTGGTTGTATTGATTTGAGGGGTCATGAATGTTCGTATTTTAATATTTTTATAGATATTATAGCTGGAAGTTGGAAAAGACTTGATCAAGCATTGCTAATAAAGGAGATTCTGATGCTTGTACTCATCAGAGTAAACGTGCAACACATATCCTTAGCATACTTTAGGTTCCTGTAGTAACATTTATTTCATAATACACATTATACTATCAACATTCAGTGATTTAAATAGAATGTATTTTTTGCCTATAGGTACCTAACAGTCGCTGCTGTGTGTTCTCCCACAGCTGGTATTTACTAACCCCCACCTACAATACTGCAGGTTCAAGGACAAGTCTGACCTACTGTCTTCTAACCCAACCTCTGACACTAAGTGTTGTCACCTGTACCATTGATGTTGCTATAATTTTGAAATTCTCACATGTGAGTTCTGAAGACTGGGTTCTCCCTTTCCCTCTGTGGGTTTAAATCCCTCTCTTGGTTACCTACCAAGTACTTTAGATCCTCTGGGTTTACTTACCTCTTGAGTCAAAAGGAACCAGGATTATAATTGTGCCCTGAATTCAAAGCCTGCTGCCCGGTTTGAGGAGGACATTCAGCTGCTGCTTGGCTCCCCGCTTCCTCTGTTTCCCTGCTGTAATTTTGCAGCCTGTCCCTCTCAGTAGGCTTCTGCTAACACCACAGCCTCCAGAGCCAACATGTGTTATGATTTCTTTTCAACATTGTACTTTAATTCCCAAAAGGCGCTTTTCCTAACTCCTGGCAGCAGGTTCTATTTCACCCTTATGGTTAGATTTCTCTCTAGGTCAGGTTCCTCCAGCATTATCCAAACCCTACTTCCGGGGCCATACCTGGTCATATTAAAAAAGGAGAAAATGTCACATAAGCAAGACATTCTCATCTCTGGTTTACGTTCGACATTGTCTTCTCCCTCATTGCAGCCAACTCCACAGCTAGTCTATTATCAATTTAAGCAGTTGCAAATCAAAACTGTATTTTAAATCTGACCATTTCCCACAAATTTCATTAGGAGACCCTAATTCAAGTCACCATCATCTTTTACCTAGAATAAAATGGTATCAAATGTTCCCCCATGTTTACTCTTGTCTCTATCCCCATCTCATCTGTATGAAGCAGCCGAGAGGATACAGTCATTCCCCTGCTTCGAACCCTTCAGAGCTTCCTATTGCTTTCACATATGCTTTTAAGCCTTTGCTTTGACTCATGCCGTCATCTTCAGCTTCTTTTCTAGCTACTTTCCCTCTCATTCATTATGTCCCAGCCACATCGGACTGCTTTCTAGATTTTGAAAGCACTATTTATATTCTCCTCTGTCTGGAATCCTTTCAACTTCACTCTCGTAGACAAAAGCTAGTGAATTTATCCTTTAGGCCCCAACACCTACTTAAATAGGACACCCTCAAAAAGTACATTAAACTTTGTGTTGCTAGCATTTCTAATTTTCTTAAAAAATGTATTTGTTTGAATACATGTCTGTTCTTTGTTTTTTCCATTATCCTGTAAACTTCATGATGGTGTCTATTTAGTTCGTCACTTTTTGCCTAGGGCGTAACAGTGCCTTGTACAAGAAGAAACTCCAACATATTTTATTGATGAGTGAAAAAAAAATAGGCGAACATGAAATGTAAGTAAATGCTAGCAATTTACCAATAACATTAAATATTTCTTATAAATTTGTGTCTAATGACAATACTAGGCATTGTGTTAAAATGTTAGTCTACAAGGAAGTCTATCAATATTTTCTTCAGATACAGAATAAAGTGGGAAGGGAAGGAGATGAAATGTAGTTCAGTGAAAAAAAAAACAATGGATTCAATGAGAACTAGAGGGTCTAGTTAAAAGAGTATCAGTTCTGTAGACATGCCACAGCTCTTTGAAATATTTCTTAACTTTTCATGTAAATATCTGGGTTGGAAGTGTGCAAACATAATTTTTTATTTTTTTATAACTGATGGTGAAATAAATTTAAATTTTTTTTTTTTCCAAAATCCATATAGCAGGTAGGAAAAGTACATTTCTTAACTTCCAGTTCTACATTCCATCTGCAAAACTGCTGATAAAGTAGGTTCCTGCACCCTCTACTCTCACCCTAGTCTGTGCACCTAATTCTCCTGACATCCATCTTCCCAATGCAATCTCCAGAGAATATACAAAGTCATGCATGACAACGCATGACACCAGTGTAGTCCGTGCTCTCAGAGAACCAGCTGGCGACCTTGTTTCGCTCCCTATGCTTTTCCTTTCTCCTACTGTAGATTCTTGCCTCTCACCCTGTAAGCAGTAGTT
Organism: Pteropus medius; assembly: GCF_902729225.1. Taxonomy (NCBI): domain Eukaryota; kingdom Metazoa; phylum Chordata; class Mammalia; order Chiroptera; family Pteropodidae; genus Pteropus; species Pteropus medius. Next base: position 3,262,405 of record NW_024354500.1, on the reverse strand, counting down.
CTGAAAAGTTAATGTAGAAGCTTTCTTGGAAGTTTTGGTAAGGATTTGGGAAAAAATGTAAATTCCTGGGTTTTACCTCAGAAATTTGAATTTGGTTATTCTGGCCCATGGCCTAAGTGGCTGAATTCTTAAAATGCACAGTAACTGCTCCTATGATGACTGTCTGCAGAAAACATTGAAAAACAATCAACTCCTATTTTGTTGTTTTTCATCTGGTCACCTATTGTCTAAAGATGGTATAAGCTTTCTTTTGCTTAAGGTCACCAAATTTTGTCGCTAAAGCAGTTGCTTCTGTATAGGGTCAGCCTTACCTAAAAGAAATAAAGTTTTCCACAAACTAGCATTCATTAATTTAGTATTACTTTTTGAAAACTCATAATATACTTAATTTTCAGTTAATGTTTAAAAAGCCTTTAATTCTTTTATTCTTTCATTTTATCCAGCTGTCAACATAATGAATATAAACAATATAGATCTAATATTTAAATTTTTATATAATTTTTCTTATTCTACTACTTTGATAGTGTATGTTAAAATGTGTCCAAAGAATGAAAAAAAATATAAACTTAATAAACTTTAAATGAATTTGGAAAGAAAAGTAAACATCCATTGACTTAGTTCTTTAAAATTAAGTTTTAACAGTTCAAATATACAGATAAAATTGGCATTATATTACCTTACAGTTTGACTGCCATTTGTACTGGATTACCTCCAAGAATCCCCTTTCCAATCAAAAATGAGGATAGAAATGTAATGTTTTACATCAGACATTCAACAAAAATATCTCTACTCATCAGACTTTTAAGAGTCAAACTACAGGTGGCTCTGGATTTATTTTAGATGTCTACTATTTCGCTGCATATGAAATCTCTTTCAAGTAAAACAACTTGAAGGAATATCAAGAAGCAATTTATCGAAGATTATGTATTTATTTTAATCAACATAGAGAATTAACTCAATGACTCTAATACATCATCTGAATTCAGCTACATTTTATGTGTTCACTTTTCAGATGAAAGACTGAAATTTTATGCGGTTCATTAAATGCAGTATGGTTTACTATCTTTTTAATTAAATTTGAGTCCAAATCAATTATTATTTTTTACATTAAGTACTATTCTTTACTCTAATTCAAGATATACTACTTTAGGTTCTATCTCATAATCATCTACTGTGTGGTATAATTTTTCACACTTCTAAAGATCATTATAAATTCTACTTTTATGCTCTGCAAAAACAAAATTAAACCTATACTTCTCTAATTATGTCAGAAACTGAAGCAGTGTTTAATTGCTTTCTTTTAAGATAAAGAAATCAGTATACTTTTGGTTCTACCTTCCAATTTGTAGTTGTATAATTTGCATGTTTAAAACAACTTACTTTAACTTTTAAACATTGCATATCTTTTCTTTCAAATCTTTGTCCTTTGCTTTGTTTTATATCAAATTGCAATTATTATTGCAATTAAATATTTAAAACTTTTAATGAACACAGACAGTTAAATGGCCTAATTCCTATTTATTCAAAATAAAATGTTTTTCTTTAATTTTAATAGAAACTAAAGCTCATTGTGAAAGAAAACTATCAAAAAATATAATGACAAAATGAAATTTCCTGTAATTCCAGAAAAAACTCTTTGTGTTTTCTTTTTAGACTTTTTTTATACATATATGTAAAAAGTTTTCTACAAGTAGATAGCATTTCATTCTCCTTATTGTTACATAGCTTGCTTTTCCCTTAGCTATAAACCATGAATGTCTTTCTGTATCATTATATATCTTTACATATCATACGGATATGTTTACATGTATACACAATTTATATAACATCTCGAGTTAAAGTATAATATGCAACTATATAAATGTATTTTTCCATTTATAATAAATAATTTTATGGACATTTAGATGATTGGCTTCTATGCTATTATAAATAGTACTGTGATATGTATCTTTACTGGTCCAAATAGTCCCTATACATCTATTCCTAGAGGAAAAATTGCTGGATGAAAGGTGTTCACATTAAATTTTAATCTGTGATTCTAGAGTGTTTGCAAATGGTTAAACTAAAAGTGTACAAGAATGCTGCTTTACCTACAATTTTGATATTATATGATATCATCATTTCTAATCTTTTTAAATCTGAAAACAATTTTAAAATTCAGGTTTTAATTTGTATTTTGTTGATTATAAGTGAAGATTAACCAGAACTGGCTATTACAGGAATTTATGCAAAATGAAAAACTAGGGCCTTTTGTTAAAAAGTTATTAAGAATTTCAAGACTATGACACCAGAGTATTAACCAAGCATAGAGGCCTTCATAAGCTTGGAGCTCTTGACTCTAAAAGTTTTACACTCATGAAGCTGGCTCCAGGGTTAGTTTTGAAATGCATATTAGCCCTTTTAATTTTATTTTCAACTACTGTTAATGAGTGCTTTTCACCTAGTTTTTAAAAAATTCTAGTATGTCTTTTTATTAGTCTGTAAGAACATTTTATATAGCTCCACATCGAATTATTAAAATTTATCTAACCTTTCTTATACATTTGAGGGGTTTTTTTGGTTTACATTTAAAATAAATTTAAATATATCAACTTCTATAATGTTTTTTTACTTGAGGTCAGATCTTAACTGCATTTTCTTTTTACCAAACTGGTTCTTCAATTGACCTAATATAAATTATCTCATAATGTATATTTTCCCAGTGATTAAAAATACATTTTTCATGCGTCAAACAGGAATGTAGGAATCATTGCTGGAGTCCCTCTGTTCAGTTTCATTGATCCGATTAATCTTTCCCCCAAAACACACCTTTTTAATTACTGGAGCTCTATAACTCTATTCATTCTCCCTTCAGAATTTTTCTAGTTATTTTCTCAGTGATTAATTTTCTAACCTCTATTTTTTAATTGTTCCATCAAGTTATGAAATAGAACCCTGGGGACTTTGATTGCAAAAACAATGAATATGTTAATCTTGCTGGAGAAATCAGTGTCTTTAAACATTAAACTTTTCACAGGTAAAAACGAGGATTTATCTCCATTTATCTAATTCTTTATTCATACACCTCAGTAGAATATACCTTTTTTATATAGGTGCTGTACATTCTTAAGTTCATTCTGCTTTTAGATCTAATCTTTTCAAAAAAATTAAAAGCTCACCATGCCGTTTGCTTCTCAAGATCCTTTTTACACCTTTCGCCACTCTGCACTGTGCCACAGGAGAAAGTCCACTGTGGACAGAATCAGTCAGGTTCCCTTGTATTCTGGCTTCCAGGTGAGTTCTTAAGAAAAGAATATCTTCTATTTTGTCAGTCCAGAGAGAATGTCATTTACAAGCTGCAGATAAGTAATTTGTGTGCTATAAGAACTTAGTTGAATTATCTTTAAGTCTTTTATTTTCTGGGCCACGTTTGATTATTCACTTAGAATTTAAGCTTAAGGGGTCGGCAAGATGTAAGGCTTTATTACCTATTCAATTGTTCAACTGCCTGTAAAGAGGGGAGTGAACGTTATACTTTCAGACAACCAAAGCCAAGAGATTTTATTTTTAAAATTATTTCAACAGGTACTGTGTCCACCACCTTTTGCAAGAAAGTGTAATATGGATTTGTTCTTCCATTTTGTTTGAGATTGCTACATTGATAAAAATTTTGAAAAGATCTCTCTCTCTCTCCCTCTCTCCCTCTCCTCTCCTCTCCTCCTCTCCCTCTCCCTCTCCCTCTCCCTCTCCCTCCTGGCTTTCTTTGTTTCATGTACGCATATTTTCTCTGTACTTGTACTTTTCGTTTGTAGGCCTTAAAGGGAACCAAAGTTTTGTCACCCTAAAGCTGCCTCTTTGGGATATTGACTTTAAGCTGTTTATTAAGAAACAAAAGACCTAGAAAGAACATCTGACTCTCCCCATTCCTGCCTAAGAAATTCAGATGGAAAGGCCTACTCCAGGAAGAGAATCTTAGGATGATGTGTTAGCCTAATTTGAATTAAGTATGGTGAATAGGAGGGCTTCAGGCAGGGTCCTGTTAGCAAGATACCCCCATCTGCCCCATTGTTTCTGAGCCTCCTAGAAAGAATTTTCTTGCCATATGTGTTCTGCTCTTCCTCAACTACCTGTAAATCTCCCATTCTCACTTCACTTCTGAAATCTAACACCTTGTTCCTCAGTCCACAATGTCATATATATCCAGTGTTGCCTCACTAGGATTGAAATTTTCATGCTTATATGAATTCCTCGTGTGCATGTATTGCAATTTGATTTTCTCCTGTTAGTTTGTCATTGTTATTTGATTATTAGCCCAGCTAGAACTTAGAAGGTGGGAGGAAATATATTAATTTTTCTTTAGCCCCAGAGCCTTCATTTATGGAATCTGATTTAAACAATTTGGGTGTACCCTTGCATCTGGGTTTTACATATCTCTTCATCTAATGAAACGCCTTGCTAATAGCCAACTGCCAGATCAGAGAAGCATGAAAAAGAGTGTCCCTCTGGGTACTTTCCTGTCTAGCTACTCTTAACCTTCTCAGGTCAAAAGTCTTTTGACTCTTGACAGGAAGCAGGGAATGAAGCCTCAATTATAGCACATATCTTTAGCCCAAATCCCTTGAAACTAAGAGACATTAGAGTGTTATAAGATTTGAACTTAGTATTTTGATTGTCATTTCCTCTTATAATATTTTGCTTCAAGAGTCCATGTGAATTTTTTTGACAGTATAAGACAGACAATTTTAAAATATTTTTTTTGTTTCTCAGGGAAAGTTTTTATTTTCTTAAGAACAACTTTTAGAGAGCTGTGTTCTACTTTTTATTAGAACAAACTAGTCTTTTTTCTTCTCTTCATCCCCTTTTCTTATTCTTGAATGCGGAGAGGTCATTTAGGTCTGATATTTGCCCAAGCAGCACATGAGAAGATACATTTTTGATGTCTTCACAGTATATGTGAATATATTTTTCAGAAAATTTTTCTAATGTTTTAAACTAGAAAGTCATGAGGACTTATAAGAACTTTAATTTAATAATTTGTGGCCCAATATTTGGATTTTTACAGCTTGAGCTCTGAGGCTGCCCTTTTGGGCTCCAGAACTGCCTGCAGAGTGAGAAGCCCCTCTGTGCTGATTGTACTGTTTGATAAATTGTACTCCTTGCATCACTGTTAAATAATATTCCATGTATTCTGTGTGATGAAAGACAGCCTTTTTGTTCTACAAGCCTGTGCTAAAACTAGGACTTGATAAGTGCTTAGTATAGAACCCATTGTTCTCGCCTCACAATGCTACTTGCTTGATCACTGAGTCAGCCAATCATTAAAAGTCCAGTTGCCCCACCAATCAGAAAACAGATGATGTAAGTTTATGGTCTTATATTCCCTAGCAACCCATCTCTTTGATCAATAACTCTTTACAACGTCTGCCTTTATAAACCTGCCCAATACCCTCCATTTTGGAACATATTCTCAGTTCATACCGAGGTCTACGTTTACTGGTTTGCAAATCATTATCTGAATAAACTCTTTTTAAATTTCTTTTTTAAAAGGTATCTCTGGACATTTATTTACATGCAGTTTGTATAAATTTAGTAATCCAGCATTCTGAAAAGATTTGGAAGGCGGCTAAGGCATGGGCAGGCCTAGTGGGCTAATTTAATCTGTGCATAATTTCCTCTCTATAATTTATGAGGCTGCTATTCCAGGGACTAGCTCTCTGTGTTTCGTTTTTCATTTGGCTCAGTCTTGGTGTCTCTCTTGTGTTATTACCAAACCATTGAGAATAATGGATCAGGGAGAAAATCACCACTTACTGGTTTCCTCTTTAAGTAGGTTACATTCTTAAACATCTCCCAGGGCAGATAATTTGGAATTCTGTTGATCAGAGCAAGTAAAGGGATCCAAGAGAGTTGCCACCCACTTATTCTATTCTATGTCACTGACTTTATTCCTCTCTAATGGAAATTGTGATGTGCCAGAATCCTCTACATTTATTTTTTCTAATGTCACACTACATACAATCTCAGGAAGAAGAATAAGTATTTCCTTGATTTGTTTCCAGGTAAATTAATTCAGTTCAAAGTATATTGATTAGTTATGGCTTCTAACATGACGTAAGTTGTTTTTTGTTTTTGTTTTTGTTTTACCATTTTTTATGTTTCTTTGGATATTTGACTCAACAGTTACTAGGTAATTGAGACTGTTCGGTTGGCAAAGAAACTATGTATACCAATGTTCAAGTCATTTTCCTATCTAGAGGTTATTACCAATAACTTCTTATTCACAAACATAAACCCTCATCAATTTTATTTGTGTAGAGCCTTTAACGGAATTTTTACTCACCTGATTTCAGGTATATTACAGTTTCACCTAAAAATAGATTAAAGTATTCCCTGATGTTTTAGCCTTCGTTCTCTCTTTTTCTCTACATTTTCTCTATCCAATTTCATTTATGGCTTCAATTATCTCCTCTTTGTGGGTTAACTCCCAGATCTTACTACCTACTCTTACATTTCCAGTAGGCTCTGGTTCAATCATTCAGGTGATTATCTGTTCCTGCCTTGGATATTATGATGACGATGCCTTTAAGTTAAAGCAACATGTCCAAAAATGAGGGCATAAGCTTCTACCTTTCCAAATATATTTTTCTACCTGTTCATTTATACATCTATTTTATTGTACCTGTTGATTACTTTCTTTTTGTTAGGTCCTGTTGCTAGGTGTATATTAGTAAAAACAGTAGACGAGGTCAAATCCTCTGAGGAAGTTTGCACAGAATTAAGAAACATGCATGTGCACAACTAAGCAGGCTATTGCATGATAAGTACCATGAAGTGTTTGGGATAGAATGAAAGAATAAAGAGGGGACCTAATCCTGATTTCAGTGTGAGAAAAGCTTCTTAAAGGAAGTAACATTTGAGCTGAGAGCTAAAGTTTGTGTAGTAATTTAGCCATGTAAAAGGGAGAAAGAGAGAGTGTTCTAGGTAGAGAAAACAGTAAGTATGAAAATGAGAAAGACCATGGCACATAGCAAGCCTAGGAATAGAACATAGTTCATTATAGCTAGAGTGACAGAAGGAGGTATGAAGTAGTGAGTTTTAAGACTGGAAAAACAATCAACAGACAAATCCTTAAGGCTCTTTCAGTTGTATTAAAGAGTTTGTACTTTAGAAGGACAGAGAAGGAATTAGAAGGTTATTAGAAAGGGAGTTACATGATCAAATTTAAATTTAGAAAGCTCATTTTGACTGCAGTCTGGAGGTTACATTGAAAGGCCAAAGGCAAGGAAAGATCAATTAGAATCAAATGATAGGTGATAAAAATCTTTGACCGAAGTAGTGATATTAGGGATAAAGAAAAGCTAAGAATCTTAAAATGCATTTCAAAAGGCATGGTGATTTTGGAGGGCCTTTGGGGAAAGAAAGAGGTAAAGATTTCTGGCTTGAAAATGGGCTGTATAAGGATATTTGTGCAGGCAAGACTTACCTTGGTCTTCTGAATATTATCTCTTCCAAAAAGTGATAAAAATATTATCTGTTCTGCCTACTTAATATTACGGAATGATTTTCAGAATTAAAAAAAATAATAATGCATTTGAAAATGCTTTAAAAATTATAGAATATAAATGGCTAAACTGTAAAACAATCTATTATTTATACTGTTATTATAATTGCAGGAATAGTGTTACTGGTAATACTACCCATATGATTATTCTGTATTAAGAACTGCCACTCTATTTAAATATGCAGCAATTCATCCGATCACTAGTTTAAAGGTTAATTTCTTCAATTCAGAGCAATAACACCTGTGGTGAAGTATCTGCCAATTTATTTTGATGAATAATTCAAGGAACACGTATTTTACTCAGAGACTGTTTCTTTCCCTAGGTATTTATACTAGGAGGTGTAGCAAGAAAATTAGATCGAGTGTCTCAAGCCTAATCGATCAATTGTCTTTACTTTTTTATGTGTAAAATTAATATAGGCTTATTGTACAAATGCAAACAATTTTTCAGTGTATATATAAAATCTGAAACCCCAATTCCCAGAAATAGCCACTATTTCAAGTGTTTGGTATGTTTATTTCTAGAAATTAGTTCTACATGCACACATATTTATTTTTTGTTGTTTTTGATGTTGCTCTCTCTCTGTCTCTCTTTCCTTGCCCCGTGTTTATATGTGTGTATGCATGTATGTGCATATGCATGTGTGTATGCGTGTACATATACACAAATAATATATGTGTGTATACATAAATGTATGTATAGATATTGTGGTAGCCAGAATAATGGGCCTCCAAAGATGTTCATACCCTCTTCCCCAGAACCTGTGAATATGTTATTTTACATAACAAAAGGAATTTTACACACGCAATTAAGGTTAAGGATCCTGAGATGAGGAGATTTTCCTGAGTCATTCACTTGGGCCCAATACAATCTCCTGAGTCCTTAAAAATGGAAGAGGAAAGCAGATGAGTGGGCCAGATGAATGTGACATGAGAAGGCCGTGACCTGCCGTGGCTGGCTTTTACAATGAGAGAAGGGAGCCATTAGACAAATATTGCCATGGCCTCTGGAAACTGGAAACTGCCTCAGTTTACAGCCAGCAAGGAAATGCAGACCTCAGTCAGGCAACTCAAAGACACTGAATTCTGCCAGCAAATTGAATAAGCAAGGAAACCGAATCTCCTCTAGAGCCTCCAGTAAGGAAGGCAGACCTTATTATTAGCCTACAGACATTAGCTTACAGAGACCCAAGTCTAACTTCAAACCTACAGTACTGTGAGGTAAGAAATTTGCACTGCTCAAACCACTAGAGTAGTGGTAATATCACAAGCAGTGATAGGAAACTAATACAGATATAAATATATTTCTGTATTACATACATAGTTTGAAAACTTCATTTAAAAATATAAACATGTGTACACCTGAAATTTGTATATTATTAATGCTATCCCAATAAACTTAATGAAAAACTACATGAACACCTTTTCATGTCACTTACAAAAAGAACTCACTTATTTGCACATCTTTGCACATTACAGGCATAATTTTGTAGGAAAAATTGTTAAAAATAGAATAGCTCACAAAGAGTAGATACATTTTATCAGATGCAGACAATTGCCTTTTTTTTCAGTTTTACTTCTTTTTTATTGTACCTGATAATTATGGTCATTATTCACTAATTATATTTATTTAATTATTTAATTAATTAATTATTTATTTTATTTTTATTATTAGTTTCAGGTATACAGTACCTTGTTTAGACACTAATAGAGTTTATAAAGCAGTCCCCCAAATTGCTCTTTCTCTCCACCTAGCCATTATATTAATGCTAACTGCATTCCCTATGCTTTGCTCTCCATCCCCGTGACCATCTATCAACTACTAATTTGTAATTCTTTAACTCTTCACCCCATTCTCCCAGCTCCCCAACCCCCCTTTCCTCTGTCCATCCTCACATTGTCCTCCTTATTTGTGAGTTTACTTTTGATTAGTTTGGTTTTTTGTGGTTGTTGTTCCTTAGATTCCTCATATAAGTGAAATCATATGGTATTTATCTTTCTCTGTTTGACTTGTTTCACACAACGTAATAACCTCTAGGTCCATCCATGTCATTGCAAATGGTAGAATTTTATTTTTTTTAATGGCTGAATAAGATTCCGTTGTACATACGAACCATGACTTCTTTATCCAGAAGCCCATCTGTTGATGGGCATTTAGGTTGCTTCCATATCTTGGCTATTGTAAATTGTGCTGCCATGAACATAAGAGTGCAGACAATTATCTTTTAAAAAGGTTCTACCAGTATCTCTGCCAGTAATAAATAAGAGTATTTATATTCCACATCCTTGCCAAAAGTGGATATTATCAGTCATTTTACTGCAATGGCTTTTGCCTTTTCCAGGAATCAAAATTGCTTTTACGACTGTTGAGCAACATTATTTGTTCTTTGTCCTACTCTCACATGTACTCTAATATGACACATTAGAGGCCCACACATGATTTTATAAGAATCTCCTCTTGACCTAGTGTCTGTGATGAATCAGAAGTATAAAGGTAATTATTAACTCAGAAGATATTTCAAGACCATGTTGAATAAAAAGTCCATACTCCTGAGTTCCAGAGCTTTGTGCTTGGACTCAGCTGACAGGCAGCTATCTGTCCATGTTCAACTGGATACTTCACATGCCACAGTTGATGATACTACCTACAGTTACCCTGACTCCAGTGCCACTCGCCAGTCTCATCCTACTGTCATCATAAGAAACATTTAAATCTATAGAGAATTTTTGTGAGTTTATTTGAGCCAACCTGACAACAATTGCCAGGAAGCAAAATCTCAATGGGCTGAGAAAATGCTCTGCAGGATGGCAGTTTTGAAGCTTATTTTATACATTAGAATCAAAGGAGAAGATATAAGAAAGGTTAAATGAAATCTGTTGGTGGGCAATTAAGAGGGCTGGAGAAAGCAAAGCAGGAAATCTTTAGGATAGGATAAAAAGCAAAACAGAGAGAGACATACTTCTTTTACACTGGTGTTAAGGATAGTTAATATTTACAATACCTAGAGATGGTATGCACGGAACAAGAAAACAATGAGGGGTTCTGTGGGCTTGTGCTTTGGTGGTCTTATGCTCTGGTGCCGAGGATTGTGCTTTTAAAGGATAGAAAAGAAAATTACTCTGACATTTCAAAGGTATGTTATCCTAGAGGAATAAAAACAATGAACAAGGCTCACTTAAGGTATAGGTTGACCTTTACTAAGGAAGCAATAGTCCTGAGGATGACATGAATACCTCTATGATCTGCCCAGTTAGAAAGTTGTGATTAGAGCATCCCGTGTAGTTACTTTTGGTCACTGAGCTTGTCAGATTTGGCATGGGCCACCTGAGCCTGTCAGGTTTATTGCATAGCCCCCTTTTCATTCACTCTACCATTGCAACCCCTTTCCACTTCTTTCTACCCCAAGGTTTAAGATATATGTATATATATTAGTTCCTAAGTAACTTTAAGAAAAACACAAGGGGTTTCTTGGGACGTTTTATGAACACATAATAGCTAATATGCAGTGAGTTAAACTAAGTCTCCAGTCATGTCTGACTCAGAAAAGGCTTTTAAGGGGAATTTATTTAAAATTGCACTTGCTTACAAAATATTCTTAAATTCCTCCTAGATTCTCTTTAGTTTTTTAAATTATGAGTTTTTTTTACATATACTTTAAAAAATAAGAAATGCATGAACCTACTCTCCATTTAAAACAGTCATATTTGCCTGAGACTTAAGTCTTTTTTTTGTTTCCTTAAATTTTTTATAGTATCTCTTCTAAAACTATTTGCGCCTAATGGGTTATCACTATTTTTATTTGTATTGTTGCCTTTGTTTAGCTTTCTATTCTTTATTTTTGACACTTAAAACATTCTCTTTCTCTCTCTCTCTCTCTCTCATCCACACACACACACACACACACACACATAGCTCTGCTACATAGTAAAACCAGTTTGCAATTACTTTTTATCTAGCATTTCTTTATATGTGGGAAAGCAGGGCTATCCACATTAGTCAGTTCATTCAATTTTGAGTTCACCGGAAGTTTTCTTTTGAAATTTCAATAAGATTGATGTGAAGAATTGGTGCTTTAACTTTACTCCTGATACTGGCATTTCAAGCTGCAATGACAGGTAAATACCTGCCAAATAAAGTGTATTCTACAGTGGCAACTCAGTCCTTTATTCCAAATGCAAAGTCACATGGAGCATTTTTAAAGAGGTTAAAACATTCATTTCTAAAAACCTGGAAAGAAAAGTAGGAACATATTCATTTATTTGTAGTGCTTTCTTGTAAAAGAGGGATTATACTATTTTCTGTAGCTCCACAAAGAGAGTTGGGACCAATATGTGGAAGGGATAGGTGAATACATTATAGCTCAGTTTGAAGAAAACTTTGCAGTTATTTGTCCTGACTTTGTGAGAGTCAGTTGTCTATTCTTGGTTGTTTCAGAGCAAAGTATAGCAACCACCTGTTTGGAGTGTTGTAAAAGAGAATGTTCTACTATGAGAAACACTGTCTAGTTGAATTTAATATTCTTTTACACTGTAAATATTCTTTTATACTGTAAAATCCTATGAATTGCCATAACTCCAACAAAGCTCCAGAAGATTCAATCCTGATGTAATTAAAGGGAAGATTAAGGAGCCTAAGCCAGGTACCTCCAGTCAATAAGAGTTTTCAGACCCACAGTTTAGTATAAGTAAGAGATATCACTAAGCTGCCAACAGGAGAGACTTGAGGGAAAAGAAATCTCAGGTCTGGAGGCAAAGATGCCACAGCAAGTACTATGAAGACAAGAATTGTCTGGGGGAGCTTGAACATATTTAGGAGGGACTCAAAATTGAAAGAAATTTTAGAGAAAAATTTTGAGGAAGCCAAAATACTTAGTTCCTTAGTGAATCCGATCTAAAATTTCCTCATCTTGTTTTTTTAATGGAAAAAATACCATCGAAACTCGTTTGAAAAATAATTTTTGAAGTCGGTATTCTCTCCTCTTGATATTTCTTTATATACTTTTTCCTGAACAAGTTGTACAAAATATAAAATTAATCTTGTATAACAAAGATATTTCATATCTTGCAACAAAATCTGAACCTACAAAAGCAGTTAAAATGTATATATAAGACTGTATTTTTAATACACCTTTTTGGGAGCACATTGTATTTTTCTAATGAATCATTAAACAGTATTGAGATAATAGTTAACAGAATATATATATATATTTCTTTTCTCTGCTGTGAAATCATAAATTATAATTTAAGAAGTTTTGTTTTTATTGTTGCATTTTTTCATTTTAAAAATGATTAAACATCATACTCAAATAATTTATTTTGAAAGAAGCAGGAACAGAAAAATATTACCAAGTTATCACACACATAAGCAAACACATACATGTATACATGCATACACACACACACACAGTGCTTTGTTCCCTATTCAGTCAATAAAGAATGAATTTCTGGCCACTAGATACATCCAGCTAATCAAACATACTTGAAGATTTGCTACGTGTAATGCTTTGAGCTAGGTGCTATAAATATACACAGGTGAATAAAGAAAAACCTGCCTTATAAGAACATAAGTTCTTCTGAAAATATAGACTATACAAATATAATTGAAGTAACCCAAATAGCGGTAAGTTGATAATTAATATAAACCACACAATGTATATCTCTGTATCTCTCGGTAGATGGCAAATGTTTAGATTTCTTATGAATTGAAGTATTATGAAAGTAGGTAACCCCTCATTATTGTGAATAAATGTATGGTCAAGTAAAACAAATGATCATAAAATGAACATAATGAGCAATATCAACAAACTAAAAACAATCAAAACAATCAAAATAAGATTTGGTAAATAAAAACCCCAAATTAGATAGATGAAAAATTACATGAATTACAGGCATCCTGAAAAATTCCTTGGATATATTTGAAGGATGATGTTTCTCTCATACCCAAGGAATTTTTCATGGTCTATAATAAAAAGAAAAATATGCTGTACTTCTACTGTCTTCTCACACACTATTTTTAAACAAACTAGGCATCCTGTAATTCATGTAATATTTACTGAACTCCTACTGTTCATGGTTTTATTTATTTAAACACAGTTTTTGACCACTACATTAAATTCCCATGGCTACTGGAACAACTTTCCACAAGGTCGGTAACTTAAAAAATACACATTTGTTTTCTTATAGTTCTGGATGTTGGAAGTCTGAAATCAGTTTCATCGGGCTGAAATCAAGGTGTTGCTATGGTGACTCTTCAGTAGGAGGCTTAGGGAAAAATCTGTTTTCTTGCCTTTTCTAGTTACTAATACTATACTCCTTGCATTCCTTTACTTGTGGCCCCTTCTCCAATCTTCACAGCCAGCAACACAGTATTTTGCTTCAGTAGTTACACTGCTTTCTTTGTCAAATCTCCCTCAGTGTGCCTGTTATAAATAAGGACACTTCTGGTGATAGCTACAGCCCACCCAGATATTTCTCATCTCAAGATCTTTAATCACATCTGCAAAGTCCCCTTGGCCCTATAACATTTACAGATTCAGGAGATTAGGACCCAGAAATCTTTGGGGGCCATTATTCTTCCTACTGCAAGTAGCATTACAGCACATTCTACTATGCGCTGAATGTAGGAGGCCTAGCAGTGAATCAGGCATTTTTCTATCTGCCCATGGACTTGACATTATGGCAGGAGAAGAGATGTACAAGGAACAGACTTGTTTTTTAATTGGATTCTCTAACAGGGGAATGTTTTAGCATAGAATAAATGCATGCTTTTTTCTTTTTTTTAGCAAGAAAAATTGCCAGCTATTTCTTAGAATCAGCAGACATGGAAAATCACCTTGCAGCAGATATTGTTGAGAAGAATTACTTGTGGTCTCTCTTATATAAATAGAGAATGAGAAGGCTCATCTATCTTAGGAAATAAGTCTTTTTTCTTCTTCTTGTAACTTTGCATACTGCTTTTTTTTTTTTTTAATGTCAGTAAAGAATAGTGTTATGGCAGTAGAAAGGTTAGGTTAATTTGGTTAAGAGATCTCAGGTATCTTGAAAAGGTAGAAACCCAGACACTTATGCCTTAGAAAACGACCCTGTAAAACCTGGATTTTAAGTGATAGAAGATTTGGGTCTTGGCTGATTAGGGTATGAAACTAATGCTTGATCAGAATACATGAAGTTTCCTTCTTGCAAAACACTGAGAGGCTCTGTACCAAACTGTGAAGTAGTTTCCTCACTCAGGAAGTGCTACGCCTCCCTGCTGGCCCAGTTTTTATCAACAGAGATACATCTGTTTCAACCACCACTATGCCTGTGAGTGGAATAGGGTTTCCCTCAGAAGAGATGACCCATACTCACTATTGGTATATTCATATTTAGCAACACCAATCAACCCTAGGTGAACATATCGCCACCCCTGGAACTCCCATCTCCATCACTCAGAAGTGCCATGACCTGGGCAAGTGCTTGAATCAGAGATGAAAAGAGCTTTTGTTAAAGGAAGTTGGCTGGTTTAGTTAATGTTTTAGTCTGTTTGTAGCTGCTATAACAAAATATCATAGACCATATGGTTTGTAAGCACCAAACATTATTTCTCACGGTTCTGGAGGCTGGAAGTCCAAGCCTAGGGTGACAGCATGGTCAAGTGAGGTCCATTTCTAGGTCTAAATTTCTTGTTTTGTCCTCACATGAAAGAAAGGGGTGGGAGATCTCTCTGGAGCCTCTTCTATAAGGGCACTAATCCCATTCCCAAGGACCCTACTCTCATGACATAATCACCTCCCAAAGTATCTTCTAATACTATCGCCTTGGTAGTTTGGTTTTAACATAAGGATTTTGGAGAGACACAAACATTGGACCATAGCAGCTGTGAATTACCTACACTGAATTTAATCCTGAGGTGTGAGTCAATCCTAGAAGAGCCTCTACCAATGGGTATCCTAGCCCCTGTTGCCACTACATTACCAGGGAATTTACAGTTTTGAGTTTGAAACATTTACCTGCCTTGGCCAGCTGCTTCTTTCAAATAAGTCACAATTTGTGAATTTATGTAGGATGAAGTGAGATTGCATTCTTTGCAGTCAAGATGCTGGTATATGGTGAAAGGTTAAGAGTTATTAGAGGGTTGAGTAATAGTTTGGATCTCTGAATTGTTTGCTGCTATCAGCTGGTGGAAGCTTTGGTGTTCTAACCAAAGGACTTTTTAGAGATATAGTCTTTGCCTCCCAAACTGTATCAATATCCTAGATACACTTCATAAAGTGATATATGCTATAAAGAATGGAACAATTTAATTAATGAAGAAATCGTTGCTACATTTCATATTGATCCTATGAATGTAACAGGAATTAAAAAAATGGAATAGTCAGTATGTAACTCAGTAGCCATGGAGAAGGTAGAATTGACATGGACATGGAAACCTAGTGTACTGGATAATTGAACTTTTGTTTTGCGATTTACTTTGTTTGTTTGGCTATTTAAAATCCAAAAATCCTTCTGTTTTTAGAGGAATACTATATCCTATGTATTGGAGTTGTCTAATGTACTAGTCTTCACTTCCATGCCATATTCTATAAACTTAACAAAAATCTATTTGTGTTTTAGTTGCTAGATTCAGTTTCTATTGCTTGCAAAAAAAAAAAAAAAAAGACCTCTGACTAATAATGCAAGTGGAGGGATTATGGAGCCATCCTTGCTCTTTCTAACATTCCCTGCCGCTGCCTTCCTTCTACTTCTTGACTGGGTTTCAGGCAAGATGACTAGAGCATAGCAGCCATCTTGAACTATATGACAGGTGTGAGAATGACAGCTAGAATATTAAGTGAGGATAGAAGCCAGCAATAACAACGATGGTGCAAAAATAAATAAGTCAAAAAGAGGAGCCTGATTCATTACAACTGTAGAGTCATCATGAGCCCTGGATTCCTTTTAAGAAGAGATGAGCAAAGGTTTGTCTTATTTACACAACTGTTATTTGAGCATTCTGTTTTACATAACTAAAGCTAATCCTAACTGACATACCTCCTCATACACTATTATTTTGTATATGTCTGAGGTTCATTGAAATGGAGACCGAAAAGGATGGCTATAGGTATAAAAGTCTGCATCACTTGGGAAATAAGGAGAAAGATCTTTATTGCTAATGGCAAAAGAGAAATGGGTGCTGCTTTTCGATTAGCAGGATAGAAAAGGATCAACCCCAAGAATCTTGTAGGGTGGAGACTATTATAATAATAAATGGTAATTAGGAGAAACAAAAGGCTACTATTAGTTTTATGTGTTAGGATAGTTCTCAGCAAAAATTTGATAAGCAAGAGAGAAGTATTTAAACTTTAAAACAAGAATTTGATAAGCAAGAGAGAAGTATTTAAACTTTAAAAATACATAAAGATTATGTAAAATATAAATTTCAAAAGCAAATATCCCCTTTAAAAATGAGTCCAAAATTGACCACAGGCATTTCACAGAAACACAGGTAGTCACTAAGCATATATAAAGATATACAACCCCATTAGCAAGGGGAAAAAGCAAATTAAAAGATGCTATTTCCAGGCAAAGTATTAGTAGGTTTTATGGATAATCATGCTCCAGTCTAGTCTATGTGAAATAGATTTATGTTTAGATGAATCTCAAAATCTGAAAGTGTTAGTGAAAAAAGAAGAGGGAAAAAATGCAGTATGATTCATTATATAAAATACAACATCAGGATGACTATAGTTTTATGAAATCATATGTATGTAATTGTTTTCAATAAAAGCAAGAAATGAGTAATACAAAATTAAGCATAGTAATTTCTGGGTGAGAGGGAAAGATATGCTAGGAGAGGCCTTCCTAGAAGGCTTTAAAAATACCGGTAATTTTCTGTATCTTCAGTTCTGCAGTGGTACCTGGATATTCTTTTTATTATTATTTTTTTATATGTGCAAATATGGGATAAATTTATACATGTATATTTCACAATTAAAATTTGTTTTAAAAATTCAGTGAGATTATAAGGAGAGCACACATCAGTAAATTCTAAACTGTGAGTCAGGATTTCCTTGTTACTATGTAACCGAAATAGAGAATTCTCTTGGCTTCTGATGTAAGATGAAAAGCTTCAGCTGTAACGGCTATTTCAAAAGTTCTTGTTCGCACCTGTCTCATTGTTTTCAATTATTTCTGTAAGTATTCTAGTATAAAGGTGATTCTACAAAATACTTTTGCAAATCGAAAGTGTCACTTCTGTCTGTCTAGTTTGGCCTTCCAAGTAAAGTTTCATTTAAAAAAAAAAAAAGGCAAAACGGTTCCTCAATTTAAAGTTTGAAAACAACCAGCGTACTTGAGTTAAATATAATTTTTGAACGCCTCATATCAAAAACGGCTGTTCGTTTTCCAGCGGAACCTAGACGACTAGTTTTAAAGAGCAAGGTGGGTCATCTCCTTGGAGAAAGAAGATGGGAATCCAGCCCCAATCTACTGCGCCCCTTTTCTCCACTAGTACAGGACATCTGGAAAAGCTCTACCCTCCTTCATACACGCCCCTCCCGATTCTCACCTACGGGCGGGTCCCGTGCCGCGGGAGCCCCGCCCCCAGGAAGCCCCGCCCCCAGGAAGCCCCGCCCCCGGGCTCTGGGAACGCTCCGCACGCAGGTTTTGGGAGGCGGGGCTGGCTGGGCTCGCGGCCCGCACCCCGCGCGTTCTGTCTTCTTTCTTGCTGTACTTTCAGCCTTTACACCTCCCGTGGCCGGATTCCCAGACCCTGGTGAGTAAAGCGGGGGAGTCAGGGCCCCGCCAACGCGGTCGCGGCGGGCACGGGGCCTACTCGCAGCGCCTCTGCGCTCCTCCGCCGGCCAATCTGCTCGCCGCTCCCCTGCCGGCGGCCTTTGACCCTGCGCCTCTCAGGCCTTGGCGGGAGGTGACGCCTTCTGAGGCTTGAAACACCAGGTATCCTCACTCGGTCACTCTTACGCCTTATTTCTGTGCGGGTTAGTTTTATGGCCTTCTGCCCTGCCTTATTCAAACCCAGCAGGCCTTGTCTCCGCCACTTTTGAATGGAACCTCCTGTCGCCTCGGTTTTTCCTTTCTACTCCCTGCACATTGGGAAGTCCGGGAGTGATGGAAGCCTTTTAACTCTTTTAAACCCAGACTGCAACTGGGCCTTGAGCCTACGGGGAGAGTGGAGGATCGAGGCCTTCTCGGCTTGGGTTGCAGCAGCAAGGTCGCGGTCGCCTGTCTCCCGGTGGCTTTAGGCGTCGGGAGAGGAGAACAAGGATGGCGAGGCCCCTCTGCGATGGTTTTTCCATTCACCTGTTAACATGTTCGGCACTGTCGTCGTAGACTTAGCTTTTGCTAAGTCACAGTGGGCAACTGTGTTGGACTAGTGCCTTTTTCTCTTTTCCATAGGAGCATATTGAAATTCAGGCAGTTATGATAATTTGTTTCAGTTTTATTATTGCGGGAGCCTAAGGGAAGATGTAGCGTGTTTAAAACTAAAAAACACACACGCAAAGAGGGAGAATAATGTTATCTGAGCTTAAAAACAGATAGGACTGGAATGGGTTTTGTTAATGTATTTAGACAAGAGTTTGAAAGAAAAGTACAAAATAAAATTTAATATTGGTAACATTAATTCACATTATTCGCAAATCATTTTCATGATACTATGTTCCTCCATTCATATTAAGCTGTATGTAAACCCTGAAAAAAACAGTAGAGTGCAGTGAATCTTGGGATTTTCAGGGTCCATGCATAAAACAGGCAGAAATAGTAAATGTATGATCAGAAAATAA
The DNA here is from genome assembly GCF_902729225.1 of Pteropus medius. Lineage (NCBI taxonomy): Eukaryota > Metazoa > Chordata > Mammalia > Chiroptera > Pteropodidae > Pteropus > Pteropus medius. Next base: position 3,243,106 of record NW_024354500.1, on the reverse strand, counting down.
CCGGTCTTGAGGTAAATTTGAGCTACAATTTGTAAGTAGATAACATAATCCTTGTTTACTAAGTCTATAATGTTTAAAGGAAAACATGACCGCATGTCAGCAGTTTTTATCTATGTCATAAAAATTACAGTTTTAATAGTCTAAACTTGATTTGTGTAATATGTTGTAGGACGGTGAAACAGCATGAGGGCAAAAGCTTGAGTTCTGGAGCCAGACTGGCCCTGGTCTTTGCTAGGTTAGTTATTCTTAGCTGACATATTTGGATAAAGTTATCAACTTTTCTGTACCTTAGTTCCATCATCTGTAAAATGGTATTAAAAAGAAATTCTACTTCATACTTCGTGATTAAAATGGAAGGATGAGATTATGCTTAACTTAATTTTTGTTCATAAGTGTTTAAAACTTACTTGGACAGGAAGCAGTACAGAAGCTGAATTTGAAACTTCCAGATGTGTCTTCTAGTATTAGTTGTGTTTATCTACAGTGGCTTCTTAGAAAAATGAAATAGAAGAAACAATACTAAAAAAAAGCACCTGTTGCCTGGATATAGATAATAGATAATTGAAAGGTGATTAAAAGGTGGGATTTTTAAAAAAATTTTCCTTTTTAATTTTCAAATAAGCTTAGACTTGCAGAAAAAATTTTTTTCCTTTTAGTTTTATATCACACATTTAAGTGATATTATGTGATTTTCAACTTTTTCTGTCTCAGTTATTTCGCTTATCTCAAGGTCCATCCATGTTGTCACAAATGGCAGTATTTCATCTCTTATTATGGCTGAATAATATTCCATTGTATATATGTACCACAGCTTCTTTATCCAATCATCTATCATAGAACACTTGGTTGCTTCCATGTCCTGGCCACTGTGAATAATGCTGCTATGAACATTGGTGTGCAAATATCTTTTTGGATATGGGTTTTCAAGTCTTTGGGGTAAATACCCAGTAGTGGGATTGCTGGATCATATGGTAGATCAATTCTTAGTTTTTTGAGGAACCTCCACCTGTTTTCCATAGTGAATGTACCAATTTGCAGTCCCACCAGCAGTGTATGAGGGTTCCTTTTTCTCCACATTCTCTCCGACGTTTGTTATTACTTGTCTTGATTCTACCAGGTGTGAGATGGTATCTCATTGTGGTTTTGATTTGCATTTCTCTAATAGCTAGCGATGTTGAGCATTTTTTCAAATATTTGCTGGCCAATTGTATGTCCTCTAGGGAGAAGTGTCTGTTCAGGTCCACTGACCATTTTTTTGATTGGATCGGTTTTTTTTGGTTGTTATTGAGTCATATCAGTTCTTTGTAGATTTTGGTAATTAGGCCCTTATCGGATGCGTTGCTTGCAAATATATTTTCCCATTTGGATGGTTGTCTCTTTACTTTGTTGATGATTTCTTTTGCTGAGCAGAAGCTTTTTAGTTTGATGTCTCATTTATTTATTTTAGCTTTTACTTCCCTTGCCTTTGAGGTCACATTCATAAAATCTTCTTTAAGTCCAAGGTCCTTGAGTTTAGTTCCTATGTTTTCTCTATGCAGTTTATTGTTTCAGGTCTTATATTCAGGTCCTTAATCCATTTTGAGTTAATTTTGGTGTGTGGTGATAGACAGCAGTCTAGTTTCATTCTTTTGCAGGTGGCTTTCCAGTTTTCCCAGCACCATTTATTGAAGAGGCTTTTCTTTCTCCACTGTATGTTTTTGGCTTTTTTGTCGAAAATTATTTGCCCACATAAATATGGCTTTACTCCTGGACTCTCGATTCTGTTCCACTGGTCCGTGTTTCTGTTTTTCTGCCAATACCACCATTTTGATTACTGTTGCTTTGTAGTATAAATTGAAGTTGGGCAGAATGATACCTCCAGCCTTGTTCTTTTTTCTCAGAATGGCTTTGGCAACTCAGGGTCTTTTGTACTAACTTATAAATCTGATCATTTTTTGTTCTATTTCTTTAAAAAATGCCAGTGGGATTTTGATGGGGATTGCATTAAATCTGTATAATGCTTTAGGTAATATGGTCATTTAACAATGATTCTTCCAATCCAAGAACATGGAATATCTTTCCATTTCTTTGTACCTTCGATTTCTTTTAATAGGGTCTTGTAGTTTTTATTATATAGGTCCTTCATATGTTTTGTTAGATTTATTCCTAGATATTAGAGTATAGGAACACTATGGATTTTTGAATGTTGATTTTGTATCCAGAAACTTTACTGTTATTTGCTTATTGTTTCTAGCAGTGTTCTTGTGGAGTCTTCAGGGTTTTCTATATAGAGAATCATGCCATCCTCAAATAGTGACAGTTTGACTTCTTCGTTTCCTATTTGGATGCCTTTTATATCTTTCTCTTGTCTAATTGCACTTGCTAGCACCTCCAATGTTATATTGAATAAGAGTAGTGATAGTGGACAGCCTTGCCTTGTTCCTGATCTTAGAGGGAAGGTTTTTAGTTTTTCACCATGAAGTATAATGTTGGCTGAGGGTTTGTCATATATAGCCTTTATTATGTTAAGGTACTTTCCTTCTATACTGATTTCGTTAAGTGTTTTGATCACAAATGGATTCTGTATCTTGTCAAAGGATTTTTCTGCATCTATTGATAAGATCATATGATTCTTATTTTTTAATTTGTTTATATGGTATATCACATTAATCGATTTGCATATATTAAACCATCCCTATGTCACTGGGATGAAGCCCACTTGATCGTAGTGTATAATCCTTTTAATATGTGGCTGTATTCAGTTCGCTAGTATCTTATTTAGGATTTTTACATCTGTGTTCATGAGAGATATTGATCTGTAGTTTTCTTTTTTCATGTTATCTTTACCAGGTTTTGGTATCAGGGTAATATTGGCCTCATATAATTATTGGGAGCTATTGCCTCCTCTTCGATTTTTTGAAAGAGTTTGAAGAGAATGGTATTAAATTTTCTTTGAATGGTAGAATTCACTGGGGAAGCCATCTGGCCTTGGACTTCTACTGTTTGGTAGGTTTTTAATGATTGTTTCAATTTCCATACTGCTGATCCATCTGTTTAGATTTTCCAGTTCTTCTTGATTCAGTCTAGGAAGATAGTATTTTTCTAAGTACTTATCCATTTCTTCTAGGTTATTAAATTTGGTGTTATATACTTTTTCATAGTATTCTTGCATGATCCTTTGTATTTCTGCGATGTCAGTCGTAATTTCCCCTCTTTCATCCCTGATTTTGTTTATTTGTATCCTTTCTCTTTTTTCTTTAGTGAGTCTAACCAGGGGTTTCTCAATTTTATTAACTTTCTCTAAGAACCAGCTCTTTGTTGTATTTATTTTTTCTTTCTTTTTTTGTTTTCAATTTCATTTATTTCTGCTCTAATTTTGCTTATTTCCTTCTGCTGACTTTAGGCCTCATTTGTTCTTCCTTTTCTAGTTTTTTAAGATGAAGCATTAGGTTGTTTATTTGGCCTTGTTCTTGTTTTTGGAGATAGACCTGAATGATATGAACTTTCCTCTTATGACCACTTTTGCCATGTCCCAAAGTTTTGATATGTTGTACTATCATTATCATTCTTTTCTATGTATCTCTTGATCTCTCTTTTTATTTCTTCCCTGACCTAGTTATTCTTCAGTAGCATGTTGTCTAGTTTCCATGTATTTGTGGTTCTTCCTGCTTTCTTTTTACAGTTGATCTCTAGTTTCAAAGCATTATGATCAGAGAATATAGTTGGTATGATTTCAACTCTTATATTTGTTGAGGCTATCTCTGTGTCCTAATATGTTGTCAATCCTTGAGAATGTGCCATGTGCACTAGAGAATCTGTAAGCAGCTGTTTTGGGATGGAAGGCTCTGTAAATATCAATTATGTCCAGTTGGCCTAATGTGTCATTTAAGGATGTTATTTCCTTATTGATTTTCTGTTTGGATGATCTGTTCATATCTTACAGTGGGGTATTTAGGTCCCCTACTATGATAGTGTTTTGGTCTGTTTTTCCCTTTAGTTCTGTTAGTAATTGCTTTACATATTTGGGGTTCACTGATTGGGAGCAAAGATATTAATAAGTGTTATTTCTTCTTGGTGCATGATTCCCTTTATCATTTATCATTATCATTTATCGGTATCTTTCTTTACCTTTTTAATTTTGAAGTCTTTTTTGTCTGATATTAGTACCACTGCTCCCACTTTTCTCTGAATGCCATTTGCTTGAAATATCATTTTTTTACCCTTTCACTTTGATTCTGTGTTTGTCTTTGGAGCTGAGATGTGTCTCCTGGAGGCAGCATATGGTTTGGACTTTGTTTTTTTGATCCATTCTGCAACTCTGTGCCTTTTTATTGGTGAGTTAAGTCCATTAACTTTTAGGGTGATTATTGAAATATGAGGTCTTCTTATAGCCATTTTATTTTGCTTTATGGTAGCTCAGAGTTTCCATTGCTTCCTTGTTCTTTTGTTTCTGTTTTCTTTATTTTAGTTGGCTTTTGTGGGTTTTCCCTCTGGTTCTTCTTGTTTTATGTTACATACTTCAATTCTGACCCTATGTTGTGGGGTTACCATTACGAATATGTAAAGGATAGTTATATATATATATACACACACACACACACACACACACACATACACACACACACACACACACACACACACACACACAGTTGTGCATTTCTCTGCATGTGCCTTATCTCCATTCCCCTTTGTGAATTTGGATCTATGAACCCTCCCCTTTTCAGTCATTGTTTTCTCAATTTGTCTCTATGCTGAACGTTCATTACTATCTTGCTATAGCAATTCTCATTATTTAAGCTTATAATGCTCTGTTCTGAGTAAGGGGTGCACTCTTCTGTTTCTATTTGCCTGATAGTCACTTTACTCCTAATTACGTATTTTTTTTTTTGTCATTTTGTTTTAGGTGAGCTGACCCCTTTCAGAATTTCCTGTAATGCAGGCCTCGTAGTAGAGAATTCTCTCAAATTTTGTATGTCTGTAAAGGTCTTTATTTCTCCTTCATATCTAAAGGAGAGCTTAGCTGGATACATTATTCTAGGCTGGTAGTTCCTTTCACTTAATATTTTGAATATTTGATTCTACTCATTTCTGGGTTGTAAGGTCTGTGCTGAGAAGTCCGACGATAATCTAATGGGTTTTCCTTTATATGTTACTGTTTTATTCTCCCTGGATGCCCTGAGAATTTTGTCTTTGTCGTTGATTTTTGATAATACAATGTGTCTTGGCGAAGACCTTTTTGGATTGAGATAATTGTGTATTCTGTTGACTTCTTGAATTCCCAGCTCTAGCTCATTCCTTAGATTTGGGAAACTCTAATCAACTATTTGTCTGAAAATGCTTTCTAGTCCCTGCTCCTTTTCCTCGCGTTCAATAATGCCCATTATTCTTATGTTTCCTCCTCTGATGGTATCAGCTAGTTCTTGAATTTCTCTTTCATTATTTTTCATTCTTCGGTTTCTCTCCCCTTCTTTCTGATTTATTTCTAGATTTCTGTCTTCGATATCACTGGTTCTTTCCCCTATTTGGTTGACTCTATTTCCCAAGCTTGCTATTTCATTTTTTAACTCTTGCACTGTATTTTTTTATCTCTAGAACATTCTGTTCTTTTGGAGGGTTTCAATCTCCTTGCTCTGCTTATCTAGTTATTTTTTCAATTCCTGAAATTGTTGATATGACTCGTATCAGAACTCACTGAATTTTTTTGGAAGTACCATCCTGAATTCTCTGTCATTTCAGTGGCATATTTCTATGTCTGTAAACTTATTTTCTGGAGATTTTTTTTCTTTCTTTCTGAGATGCCTTCACACCTTGTTTTCTTATGGTGTTTAATGGACTATTTCTCTGCCTGGGCATTATTGGAAGTGTATTCTGTTGTTTTTCCAGAAAGAAGATTTATTATATAAAAGTCTCTGTTTAGACTGTTCCAAAGAAGACGCTTTTCTTTTGGTTTCCAGTAGGTGAAGTCTAAGCTTCTTGGATCCCTGCTTTATATAATGCCTTTTAATTTTCTTGTAGATATTTAATCATGCTCACTATCCTCAGTCTCAGTCCCTGTCAGTATGAGCAACAGTTTTAGTAGCGTTTGCTCAGATTTCCCTGGGGCTTAGCGGTGTTCGGTCTCAGAGGACATGGGGGAGGACCCTCTGGGTTGGGAGTTGGGGGCTGTGGCTCGGCCTTGGTTTTGCAGCCATGGCCAGTAAAAATCAATTGTTGTTTCTTTGCCGTCCCCACTTTTCTGCCATCCTCATTTCTCTGCCTTCTGCCCTGGTGACCGGGCCCTGCCACTGGCCACAGAGAGCTAACAGCTTTCCCAGGAAGGGCTGTTCAGAGAACTTGCCGTACTTTCTCCCCTCCCCGTCCTCCTATAGGGAACTCTGGTGGCTGTGAGAGACAGCTTCTTTATTTTTCCCAGTCCACTTCCCGACACCTGAGGTTCTGACCTGTGGTAGCTCTTATGCGCAGATCCCACGCTCAGACGTGCTAGTATGCCGTTTGGGTGTTTTTTGTTGAGTTTAGATAGTCAGCTTATTGTTGTTTCAAGGGGAGCAATCTAGGGATGTCTCTCATTCTGCCATGTTTCTCCAAATCCAAATTCGCCAGAAAAGTTTTTAAGATAGTACAGATAGTTCAGTCATCCTCATATATTTTTCTGAAAAGTCACCAAATGTTAATATTTTACCACGTTCACTTTATTATACACACACACTTATATAGTACATTGTGTACATTTTATATATATACATATATATATACACACGTATACACACACACACACTCACACACACCTTATAGGTAATGCGTTTGTGTTTATGTGTTCTTATATATGTATGTGTAGATTTATGTGTGTGACTAATATATTGTCTAATGTTTCTAATGTGATTAGATCAAAATTACATTTGGACAGATCCCATACCAATGATTCTGTGTCCTTAGGGCATTCTCAGGAGGCTCATGATATCTACTTCCAAAATCAACTGATGAAGTTAATTTTGATCACTTGTTTAAGGTGGCATCTGCTATGTTACTCACTGTTAAGTTACTGTTTTTCCCTTTGTAGTTAATTATGTATCTTTTGGGGTGATACTTTCTCAATATGTATATAGCCTATTTCTGATCAAACTTTTTCTTTCTCATATAATATTCATTGATGATTCTTGCTTGATACAGTTATTATGATAATTGCCAAGTGGTGATACTCTAATTCCATTATTCCATCTTAATTTATTAGTTGGCATTCTAATATGAGTCTTTATTCCATTTATTATTTTTGCATTTTAAAAAATATCAGTATGGATTCATAAACTTTTTATTTTAATACTTACAATTTATTATTATTATTTCTTGACGCTGAAATTGTCCCTGATTTAGCTAGTGGTTGCCCCTTCAAGCTGCCTCCTATGTCCTATGGACATATTTCTTATATTATTTGAGTACTTTCTTACTTTCTTTGAAGATGTTCTAGACTCATCTTGTACTTTCCACAGTCTTAGAATCGACATTTCTCCAAAGAACCTGGTCCTTTTAAATAGAAATAGGTATTTAAAAACCAAAATCTTAGTATCAGATGTGTTCGTTGCTGCTGGGGTTTCTTTGGTTCTAGACTATCTTAGTGTGCAGAGCAAGGAAATAATGTGAATATATTTATGTGTACACATATACACCTATTTATTGATCCGTTAAAAGCCACACATACATATTGATACTGCCAATTACCATCATACAACACAAGTTTCATTCTAGCCTCCCACTTTCTATATTTATAACTCACTTTTTTTTTTTTTTTTTGGTCAGTGAAAATCCTGGACCTCATTTTCCAGCATATGTTGCTTATTTGCTTACTTTTGGAATACACATTAAGTATCTTAAGGATTGCTAACCTGTACCATGGCAAAAAAATAAACAGTTTACTAACTGGAGTTCAACATTTAATATTTGTTTGTTTGTTTTGGGTATGTATACTATAACGTGACTCAAAAAGATACTCAGAGAAGAGTCACTTCCATTCCCCAATCCTCCTACCCCGTTCTCATCCCCCATATATTTTCCACCCTGTTCCTCTTTACTACCTTGTAGATAATCAACCTTATTAGATTCTTTATTCTTTGTTTCTTTTGCTCAGTTGAGGAAGGGTATATTTTCTATTTGCGTTTTGCTTTTTTCACTTAGCAATATACCCATAAAATCACTTTATGTGATTTCAAAGAGTTCTTCCTTATTTTTTTGAGTTGACTACTGCAATATTTTCCAGTTACAATCAGTGCTGTAAATGAATTCATGTACTATTGGTTGTGTATTTTCAAGGTATATTCTATGAAGATTGATGAATCAAAGGTAAATGGATGTGTAATTTTGTTAGATAATGTATTGCCAAATTCCCAAAAGGATTGTAGCAATTTGCATTCACTGGCAATGTATAGGAGTATTTTTTTTTCTCACTATCTTGCAAACAGGATATATTTTCATAATTTCTACTTTTTGCTAATGTCATAGATAAGAAATTATATCTTTGTGTAGTTTTCATTTGTATTTTTCTAATTTTAAATGATGTAGATCTTGCAAATAAGTTTTTATTCAGTTTGTCAATTTTCTTTTCACTTTATTTATAGTATTTTTTAGCATATATATTTTAAAATTTTAGGTAGTTAAATTTATCTTTTCCTTTCTTGCATATGAATTTTTAGTCATAGTTATAAAGCCCATCACTGCATTCAGGTTGTAAAGGAATTCACGTGGGATTATTTAATCACTTGAATCATTCCGAGCCCTTCAACTTGCATTATTCTTTGCGAGAGTTGGGTAGGAAATAGGGGGGTTGTTTAAAACCCCTGACTCAAAAGTAGCAACAGAAAAGCTGAGACCATAAGTAGAACCTGGCAGCTGAGAAAATGAATAGTTTTTGGTAGTTTCATGGCCCTGGAGAGATCAAAATGAAATTCAGGGCCCTTCCAAGGGCATGAAAGAGGAGGGATCTTGAGAAATACCTTTGGCTTTGATTTCAGAATCCATTGTTGTAAAGGAGTAAGGATAAATCAGAAAGAGACAAAATATGCACAAGGATTTAAAACCAGTTTTGAAGATTTCAATTTGTGATTAGATTAAGAAAGTCTTCCTCTACCCTAGCAGGCTTTCGAAGCAAAAATAAGCTTTCTCTGAAGAAAAATAATATATAGAGCCTCATATTGTTTCTAAAATTTTCATACATGCTGTCTATCATTGAAGAAAAATAACCCTAGCTTACACACATAAAAAAATATAGTGACTGTCCAGATACTAAGAGAAAAGTGAAAAACAAAAACAGGCAATAGAAACAGAATCCCTAAGGTAAAATTCACATTATTAGAGGTGGACTTTAAATAAATGAGATTGAAATGTTCGAGGAATTAAGAGCGAAGGTGGAAAATTATAGCAGCGAACTGATACCTTTGAAAAGAGCCCAATGGAAATTCTAAGACTAAAATTATAACAGAAATTAAGTTACAGCTGAAGAGAATTAAGAAACTGAAAGATAGTTCAGAAGTAACTTCAGACTACAGCACAAAATGGAAAAGAGGGAAATAAAAAAATTTTTTTTAAAGAAATAAATGGGACGTAAAATTCTAACATGTATAATGTTTTCCAAAATGAGAGATGCAAGAGCAAGAGAGCAATAATGGAGCAAAAGCAATATTTAGAGAGAGAATTGATAGGAGTTTTGTAAAGCCGAGGAAAGATATCAACGCACAGACTGAAGTATTTTAACCTAAAGCAGGATAAATATTAAGAAAACCATACCAAGTATGAAGATATATATTTCATAGGGAAACAGCTGAAAACTAGAGATGAGGAGAAAAATATTAAAAGCCAAAGAAAAAAGAAAATGTATTGTCTTTAAAGGATCAAGGAAAAAAAATAGTTGAGTTTTCAACAGAAACAGTCAAAAATAAGCAAAAGATAATGGGTGATACTAAAAGAAAATAATTGCCAATATAGAAGAATACATACATGTCAAAGAGAATTGCCAATATAGAAGATACATACATGTCAAAGAGAAAGAAAAGGTATTTTCAAACAAACTAATCTGGAAAGGGTTTATCAGCAGTAGACTCTCTCACTAAATGCCCTATTAAAGGGAAGAATTATTTCTTCATCCTAAAGAAAATTATTTTGAATGGAAGTTTGGGGATGCAGGAAAACATGAAGGGCAAAGGAAAAAGTAAATATAATGAACATTGACTGTAAAAAATAGTATAATATCTGGTGGGGCTTAAGATATATGTAAAAAATATACCAAAATAAGAGCACAAAAGTTGGGGCAGGAATAAAGGAATTAAAGTCTTCTAAGTGTACTTTTATTGTTTCAGAAATACTAAAGTTCTAATTCATACTATATTTTGACAAATAAAAATACATGCTGTAATCACTAAAATAACTAAAGTAGTATCGAAAAGATTGTATAATTAAATACCAAATAAAGAAAACAAACAATTAGAAGATAAGAGAAAATAGAGCTTATAAGAAGGTCAAAAGGAAAGCAAGGGCAGAATTAAAGCTATAATATTCCTATTTGCAAAACTGTAAATGTACTGAATACTATTATTAGACAACAATAACAATTATATTAAACAGCAGTAACAAACAATTATATTTAAAAATACCATTAGGTGACAATAAAATGATGAAAATGAGCTCTTTGACAACACAAACCAAATGAAATCTGTTGTAACTATATTAATATTAGATTAGAATTTAAGTCAAAACCCACCAAGAGAGAAGGAAAGGAACATTTCATTATAAAACAAATTTAATACTTCAAGAAAATATAAGAGTCCTAAATGTCTTCATCTAATAACATCAATTAAAATTATATAATGTAAACATTTATAGACATTCTGTAGTGATATTGGGGTTTTTTAACACAAGCAGATGAGCGAAGATATGAAAAATATAAGCAGTATGCTTAGCATATTTGGTCCGATAGGCATGTAGAACTCAGTAACCACTAACTGCAGAATATATATTCTTTTCAGGTGCATATGTGACCCTTAATGAAATAGGTCATAGGTCGAGCATTAAAGCAAGTCTCAACATATTTCAGAGGATTCTAATCATACAAGTGATGTTTTCAGTGGATTTGTACTGAAATTCAGTAACAAAAAGACGACTAGAAAATCTCCCAAATATGCATTTATAAATAAGTCCTCAAAGAATAAATCATAATGGAAATTACAATATATTTTTAGCTAAGTGGTCATGAAAATACAGAGTCCAAAACTTGGAATACTGCTAAAGATGTACTTAGAGATGAAGTTAGAGTATAATTAAATTTTTAAGAAAGTGCAAAAGAGTTCTGAGTTGATGGCAGTAGCAGTGATATAGTGTTAGAACCTTCCCGAAATAATAAAAACAGCAGGAAAATAGTTAAACCAAAAGAAACATCTGCAACAAAACTGAAGTGACAATATATCCCCACAGACCACAAAATACAAGTGGAGGGGAACAGTTCACTAACAAATACAAGACTTGTAGTCTATCTCTGTACAGGAGGAATTAGAAGCAATAGTGTGTCTGCTTAATATTCAAACAGGAAAATCACAATATAGATATTAATTGGAAAGAGTGACAATCCAATTTGAAAATAATGGCTGCAATGGGGGAGGGCCACTTTGAAGTCACATCTGAAGAGGCTAGAGCATCTTGGTTTCTGAAAAACTTGTACCTGAAGCTTGTTTTCTAGACAAAACTCCATATCGAAGAGTAAGGTCTGGAAAGGCCATATTAAGACCTTCACAAAAACAACGGAAGATCTCTAGAGCTGTGAAGCTAGAAAGACTATTATGATTCAGCATTCACTTCCAAAAATTAAGGGGAAATTATTGTATGTAATACAGTAAGTCTTCACTTAATATTGGCAATAGATTGCTGGGACTTTAAGCAAAACAACTTATAGCAAAACCAATTTTACCATAGGCAAATTGATATAAACAAAAGTTCCTAGATCTCATCAACATAGTAGCTGTCATTAGCAACGGAAAAAGATCAGTCAAATCCCATACAAAGTAATTATAGGCAAAAAAGCTAATATACTTGTAAACACTGAAAGCATGCCAGAGATGTGTTCACAAAATATGTGACAGCTGTAACCTAGTATTTAAGTAGAAATAAACAGTTAAAATAATGAGATGAATTAATAAGTAAGTTATAAATATAACTCAAATGGGTAACATTCATCAGAAAATAATTAAAATTGACAGAAAAATTACTTCATAAATTATTTTGTAAGTGAAGACTAAAAGACAAACACAACAGATAATGCCTTGAGAAATAGCGGATGAAGAGAAACTTAAAAATTGAAATGAAGAAAATGGTTAAAAAAAGAAAAAAAAAGTGCAGTTGTGAATATTGAGCAAAAATTCAATAAAAGTCATAGGACTTTCCATAGAAAAGCAAAGCAGTGAAATAGAACAAATAAATTAAAATTGAAAATGTTTTCAATTTTAGTAAATAAAATAGACAAAAGCTGACAAAAAAGTAGATGTCAATAGCTAATTTCTTTTAAAAAATTTAAAATTATAATTTAATATCATGTTAATTTCATGATAACATAATGAAATTATGTTATCATGAAATTAACATGATATTAAATTATAATATACAGCATAGTAGTTAGACATTTATATACTTTATGAGGTGGTTCCCCCAATTTGTCTAGTACTCCCCTGGCACTGTATATAGTTATTATAATATTGACTATATTCTCTGGGTTAGTTAGCTTCTTAATGGTAAGTTAAGGGAGTTCCTGTACAATTGTTTCTGTTTTCTCTATGAATTCTAAGATATAGCTTGTCTGAAAAGAATAAAAAGTTGGAGATGTAGTAGCAGATTTGATGAGAAATGAGAAGGAATGAAATAATTCTTTTGAAATTAGAAAAGCGAACATATTAGGGTATAGTAATAAGATTGTTAAGCAGTCTGGAGTCTTGGTCTGAATTTTATGGTCATAAATTCGCAGTAAAAAGTCAATATGGTTGTGTGTAATTTTTTTTCCTAATATTCTGTTATTCTGAATCAAGGTCAAGATGATCATTTATTTGAGGTTGTCCCCATAAGTATTAAGAAAAGAGATAATTAAAGGGAGTCAAGGGTATTTGCAAGTGAGGAATTGCAGTGCTGGACTATGGGCTATAAGTTGTTCCACTAGAGATAAAACATGAAGAAAAGGAGAAATAGTGGAAAAATGGTAGAGTCAGTGGAATAGACATTGCCAGAATGAGAATACTAGAGGGGCCCAAAGCACAGATTATGTTTAGAAAATAGGGGAGAAAAAATGAAGTAGATATTTTAGAGTGGTAAATGATTGTAAATGACGATCAAGAGTATGAGTATCACATTTGAGTTGGTGAAATGGGGTGGAAGAACAGATTATTAGAAGTGAGGCAGTCAAGGATCAGGAATCCAAACTACTGGGTGGATCAACCATGCTGGTAGAGTCATTAGAAGTAGGGTAGGAAGGAAGACAGTAAATCACTTGCTAGAATCATCAGTGAATGGGAGCATGTTAGATTCAGAAAATGGTTAAGTTTGATGGCTGGGATGTCATTTTTTATAGGTGCTTCAACCTTCTGATCTAATTATGCCAACATTTTGTTTAGAAGTCTTCAGTGACACCCTGTTTACCCAAATAAGAATTGTCCTCTCCCTTAGATACAGTATGGTTCCAACATGCCACTACAGCTTTGCTTTATCTCACCATCTTGTTTTCTGTGCTGAAACCAAAAGATACATTTTGCATGTCCATTATATCTTTGGGCATACTCTTCCTGACACTTACGGTCATTTTCTTTTCCTTATCTTTTTCATCAGCCTATGCATGTTATACTCATTCTTCCAAGATTTTACTATTTTTCCTAAAGAGTTTTCTTCAGCTCCTTAGTTTATATTGCATTCTATTCCTTTATATGCCTTCCAGTTCTCTTTTGGCACTCTTTTGAGTTACAGTTATATGCATATGTCCCCCTCTTTATGGACTCTGAGTACCTTGAATATAAGAATTGTGTCTTAATAATCAACCTAGCATACTACATTTTACATAATACAGTTGCTGAATTATATATCTTTTTGTTTGCTAGTTTTTGTAGGGTTTTTTTTTTTTTTTTTTTGTATTTCAACCAAATGAAATAAGCTTTTGTTGTTCCTTGGAGAACAATGGGACGTATTTCACAGTTAAACAAGGTCGACTTTGAGGAGAATCTCTATGAATTTTAGCTGTAAAAGAAATATGCTGCTTATCTTAGTATTTCTTACATAAATGCATAATAGAAGTATTGGTTTGTAGAAAGATTTTGTATGTGACAATTGCTCATTAAATTTTACTTCTCTCTTTTCTACCAGGATTGGTTTAACTTAATGCTCTAAACAACAGCATGATGTATAGTTATATTTTATATAATTAGTGTCAACTTTTGACCAATAACTAATAAAAAATTTGTACGTAAAGGCAAATATTTTAATATTTTATCCATAGGTATGTATATGTATGTATACCTATGTATATATGGATACCTAACTACATATATATTTATACATACACTTTTTAAAACAACATATGAAACCATATTTTAGAAGTTGTAAGTTAATTTTATAACCTTTGTTCAGTAAGATTTTCAGTTATAAAGTAATAATGATTTTTAAAATTAGGAATCTCTAACATGATCACTTTTTAAAATTTTATCTCTGTTCCATCTAAAAAATGTCATTTAAAATGTGTGATTACTCCCTTCTTGTGAAATAATTACTTTAGTTAATAAAAATAAGTTTGTTGAAAATCCATTTAAGGACTAGGCATTAATATATTCTTATTTCTTTTTTTAAACTATGAGCCTTCAATTTTATATTTAGAAAAGATTAGTCCATATTCATAGAACGTTCTCTGTATTATACACAAAACTTGTCCAAATGCCATAAAATATATGTTTTGTTAAAAAAAAATTTCTAAAATGTTTATCTGACAGTGTAATTGTGGTATTTCCAAATAAATATTGTCATTTGGTCTAGCCATATATAAATTCTGTTGTAGATATCAGTATTTAATGATATAATTAATATCCTAATGCACTTAAAATTTTTTTCAATGTAATGAACTTTATGAATTTGAGTTTTTACTTTTGAATACATTAGAAAATATTGTTAATACCACTTACTAATCCACTTACTGTTTTTCAATAAATTACAGCTAAACATTTATCATTTTGGAGTTTAAAGTATGTCATCATGGCAAAATTTCGAAGAAGGACTTGCATCATTTTGTCACTTTTCATTCTGCTTGTTTTCTCTCTGATGGTGGGTTTAAAAATGCTGAGACCAAATAAAGCTACTTTTGGAGATCCTTTTGGACTTGACCTTCTTCCAGAAGTTCGTCAACGAACTCCTCATTTGGAGAAAAATTTTGATTCCCAAAAGAATGATAAAATCAACAGTGAAATAAATATCAAGAATTTAAAAAGCATTGAAATCACCATGAAACCGTCCAAAGCCTCTGAACCTTACTCGGAAGAACAGCCACCTCTGAATTATAACTTACATGTATTTTATTATAGTTGGTATGGGAATCCACAGTTTGATGGTGAATATATGCATTGGAACCATCCAATTCTGAAGCATTGGAACCCTAAAATAAGCAAGAATTATCCACAAGGGAAACACAAACCCCCAGATGACATTGGCTCCAGCTTTTACCCTGAGTTGGGAAGTTACAGCTCTCGGGATCCTTCTGTCATTGAAACTCACATGAAACAAATATACTCAGCTTCAATTGGTAATTATTTTATTTTATGCATGTGTTGAGTTATGTGTGTGTGTGTGTGTGTGTGTGTATGTATATGTGTATATGTATATGCATGAATTTTTGTAGAACATTAAATTACTTAATAGTCTTCATATTATTAATTATAACTGTAAACTTATAAACTTGAAGTTAAACTGTGTATATGTTCTTAAACATCCAGGCAATCACCTTTTATCTACTTTAAAGTGTGTTTAATTTTCAAATTTTGTAGGATTTCTGGATATATTATTTTTATTCTAATTTTTACTGGTCTTTCTGATTTTTATTACATTAAAATTTACTTGAGACAATGAATTCTCCTACTTTAAGTATACAGTTCAATGATGTTTTTCAAAGGTATACCATACACCTGTTTAAATACCATGCTAATCATGAAGTAAAATATTCTGTAGCCCAAAAAGTTTTGTCATGCCTCCCATATTCAGCCCCACTTTCTACCCCAGGAAACTATGAATCTGATTTCTATCACTGTATAATAGTTGTGAATGCCCCATTACTATATAAAAATAGAATTATTCTCTGTTGGGGGGTGTGGGAGTTGTCTTTTGCTCAGCCCAGCTGTTTTGAAATTTACCCATGTTAACTGTATCAATAGTTTAGTTGTTATTGCTGAATAGTATTCCATTGTATGATTATAGCAATTTGTTTCTGCATTCATCTCAATGGACATTTCGGCTGTTTCAAATTTTAGGCATGTAGCATATAATTTGGTCTTGTTTTTCTGTTTTTTTAAACTAGTCTGACAATTTTTTCTTTTTTAATTTGTGTTTATTTCAAATGTATTTAGGTGTGGTTGATTTTAAACGTTTCATTTTGCTATTTGTTTTTTGTTTATTCCATCTGTTCTGTTCCTTTTCCTCTTTTTCTGTCTTCTCATATTGAATATGTTTATTCCATTTTACAACCTCTTCTGGCTTATTACATATATGTCTTCATTTTATTTACTTTATGATTGCTCTAAAGTTTACAATACGCACTTTTAACTTAACAGATGAGAAATCACTGGTTATTCTTATTCTTGTTCCCCCTTCCCTTCAACTTTCTCTTCCCTCTTAACTTCTGGCACTCCAATTACACATATTTAGATAGGGTCATATTATCCCACAAGTAAATAATATGAAAAAAAGAATAATTTGGTGCCTGAAAATTCTTCAGTTTATTAATATTTCTTTTATAAAAACCTCCCTGTTTTGGTTCTGTCTTGTTAGTGTCCCTAGCATTAGGGCCATAAGAAGAAATTGGGTGTTCGTACATTTTTCTAGCTCTTGCACAAACTCACTAACAAGCTGATACGTATATAGAGACATGCAGAGCTTTTTCTTGAACAATATAGAATTTTGTGAATCTACATCAACATGTGCAAGATGGCTTGTTTTAATTCTGTGGGGTATTTTTTTCCCCAACTATTTAAAACAAATCTAAGTTTCTAGATATACTTACGGCTCTAGTTTCTATATTCTGTGACATAAAATATGACATAAAATAGGTTAGTAAATTCAGACAACAGCAGCTGCTTCGTTTGTATGTGTCTCTATTAACTATTTACCTTTTTGAGGAAGACTTTTCAAATGACTTTTCCCTATTTTCCTCACAGAGTTTCTATCACATTCAGTTTTTGTTATTTAAGGTTGACTTCTTTGTGGCTAAAAGTTACACTTAATTGACCAAAAATGGATGTTTTAGTTTCCTTAATGCAAACTGAACTGTATACAGTGAGGGTATTTTTTCCCCCTTAGAATGGGTATTTAAATGTTTATGTATATTATATGTATATGTTTATTAATATATTTATAATATATAAATGTTATATATAGGTAATATATAAACGGCATACTGCATATATTTGTGATTAGGAAGAAAAGTTCCAGTTCATATTTAGTTTTATGCTTATCTAATGTTTATGAAGACTTTTTCCCTCCAAATTATTTACTATATAATATGTATGAACATGAATTATTTCAAAACATCGTCAACAATACAATTTAATTTTAAATGTTGACAGTTTCACAGGTGATGCAAATATTTTTTGGTAGATTTACTGCTGAGGAAAATAAAACATTTGATAGTAAAAAAATGTAACATTACAATCCATCTGTAAATAAAGATATTATTTCCTTGTTTAAATATTGGATTATACTTGTTTTTGTTTTTTTTGTTGAGATATAATTGACATTTAACATTGTTTATGTTTAGGGTGTATAGCACATTGATTTGATACATTTATATTTCAATATCGTTGCCTTTATAACAGTTAACACTTGTATCATATCACATAATTATTATTCTAGTAGTGGGGAAAAATTAAGAGTCTCTTATCAAGTTTAATGTTTATGATAGTTTTGTTTATAGTCAGTATGTATTAGATTTCTAGGTTATCTTATTTATATACTAGTTGCAAATGTGTACCTTAAACAACATATCTCCCATTTCCTCACTCCAAGCGGCTGGTAACCACCACTCTACTGTGTTTTTGAGTTTGGGGTGTGTGTGTGTGTGTGTGTGTATAAATATATATATATACATATACATATGTGTGTGTATATATATATTATCTATATTATTTATATATTATATATATAATATAGATATATTTTTAGATTCCACATATAAGAGAGATCTTGCAGTATTTGTTCTTCTATGTCTGCCTTATCTCAGCCTATTATCCTCAAGATTCATCCATGTTGCTGCAAATAACAGGATTTCCTTTTTTTCATGGCCAAATAATAGTCCATTGTGTGTGTGTGTGTGTATAAATATATGTATATATACAAATATGTGTGTGTGTGTATCTTTATCCATTCACTCATGGATGGACAGTCAAGCGTTTCCATATCTTGGTGCTTAGGAATAATGCAATAGTAAACATGGGAGTCCTTGATCGCTTTGATAACCTGTTTTCATTTCCCGTGGATATATATATCCAGAGGTAGGATTACTAGATCATATGATAGTTCTATTTTTAATTTTTAGAAGAACCTCTATGCTGTTCTCCATAGGGTTAAACCAGTTTACATTTCCATCAGGAGTGCACAAAAGTTCCTATTTTTCCACTTTCTTGCCAGTTGTCTTCTGTGATCTTGACTATAGCTATTGTTATAGTTATGAAATGGTATCCATTGTAGTTTTGATTTGCATTTTCGTGATGATTAGTGACTTTGAGCACCTTTTCATGTACCTGCTGGCCATTTACATGTCTTCTTTGGAAAAGCGCCTCTTCAGTTCCTCTGCCCATTTTCTACTTAGGTTGTTTTTTGTTATTGACTTACATGAGTTCTTTACAAAGTTTGAATATTAACACCTTATCCTTTACATGGTTTGCAAATAATTTCTTCCATTCTGTAGCCGCCTTTTCATTTTGTTAAATTTTGCTTTGTATCATAGAAGTTTTTAAATATGATATAGTATCACTTGTTGAAATTTTCTTTTATTATTTGCGCTTTAGGTGTCATATCCAAAAAAATCATTGCCAAGACCAATATCAAGGATTTTTCTCCATATGTTTTTTCAGGAGTTTCGTGGTTTCAGGTCTAATGTTTAAGTCTTCAATCCATTTCAAGGAGATTTTTATGAGTGGTGTAATATAGGGGTCCAATTTTTGAGGTGGTTTTTATGAATATTTTAAGATAGAGGTCCAGTTTTTTTTTTTTCTGCATGGGGTTATCCAGTTGAAAAAAAACTATCATTTTCCCATGGGATATTCTTGGCTCCCTTGTCATATGTTAGTCGATCATGTGTGGGAGTTTAATTTTAGGCTCTCTATTCTGTTCCTTTGGTCTATGGGCCTGTTTTTATGCTAGTCACACTGTTTTAATGACTACAGCATTGTAATATAGCTTGAATTCAGAAAGTGTGATGCCTTCAGTTTTGTTTTTCTTTTCAAACAGTGCTTTGGATATTTAGAGGTCTTTTATGGTTTCATACAGATTTGAGGATGGATTTTTTTTTTTTTTAATTACTGTGAAAATGCCATTGGATTTTGATGGAGATTGTATTGAATCTATAGATAGCTTTGGCATGGACATTTTAACAATATTAACTCTTTCGATCTATGACATGGGGTAGCCTTCCATTTGTTTGTGTTTTCTTTGGATTCTTTCAGCAAAGTCTTATAGTTTTATTGTATAGGTGTTTCACTTCATTAAATTTATTCCTAGCTATTTTATTGGTTTTGATGTGAATGGGATCATTTTATTTCTTTCGTATGTTTTATTGTTAATATATAAAAATGCAACCGATTTCTGATTTCTGTGTTGTATTGACTATGTATTGGAACTTTACTGTATGTAGTGATTAGATTTGATAGTTTTTTGAGTCACTGGGATTTTCAATATATACGATCATGTCATTTGCAAATAGCAATAATTTACTTCTTCCTCTCATATTTGGATACTTCTGATTTGACTTGCCTGCTTGTCCTAGGTAGGACTTCCAGAGTAAGCATCTTTGTCTTGTTCCTGATTTGAGAGGAAAAGGTTTCAGTTTTTCTCTGTTGAGTATGATGTTATCTGTGGGTTTGTCACATATTACCTTTATTATTGTTGAAGTTATGTTTTTCTATATCCATCTTTTTGAAGGATTTTATCATGAATGAATGTTGTATTTTGTCAAATGCTCTTTCTGCATCTTTTGTGATGATCATGTGATTTTTATCTTTCATTTTGTTAATGTGGTTTATCACATTTATTGAACTGTATATGTTGAACCATCCTTGAATCCCAGAGGTAAATCCCACTTGGTCATGGTATATAATCCTTTTAATAGGTTTTCAAACTCAGTTTGCTAATATTTTTTGTTTGAGAATTTTTGCAGCTGTGTTCATCAGGGATATTGGTCTATAGTTTTCTATGGTACTTATCTGGCTTTGGTCAGGGTAATGCTGGCTTCATAGAATGAGTTTGAATATGTTCCCTTCTCTCCAGTTTTTTGGAAAAGTTTGAGAAGGACTGACATTAATTCTTCTTTAAATGTTTTGTAGAATTTATATGCGAAACCATCTGGTCTTGGGATCTTCTGTTTTCAGAGGTTTTTGATTATTGATTCAATCTCCTTACATGTTATTGGAGCATTCAGATTTTTATTTCTTTCTGGTTCAGTCTTGGAAAGTACTGTGATCCTAGGAAATTATCCATTTCTTTTAGGTTATTAAATTTGTTGGCATATAATTGCTTATAGTAGTGTCGTATGATTCTAGGTATTTCTGTAGTGTTAGTTGTAACTCTCTTTCTGGTTTCATTTATTTGAGTTTTCTCTTATTTTTTTAGTAGTCTGGCTAAAGTTTCATCAGTTTATCTTTCTAAAAAAATCGGCTTTTAGTTTCATTGATATTTTCTGTTGCTTTCCTGGTATCTGTTTCATTTATTTCTGTTCTGATCTTTATTATTTCCTTCCTTCTGCTAACTCTGGGCTTAATTTGTTTTCTAATTTCTTTAGGTGTAAAATTAGGTTGTTTACTTGCAATCTTCCTCATTTTTTAAATACATACTTCATTCTCAGAATTGCTTTTGTGCATCCCATTGGTTTTGGTATATTGTGTTTCCGTTTTTGTTTTGCTATATTCTTTGATTCCTGTTTTGATTTCTTTATTATTCCATTGATTGTTCGGGAGTTTGTTATTTTCCACATTTTTGTATATTTTCCAGCTATTTTGATTAATATAACTACCTTTAGTTTCCACTTGCATGGAATATCTTTCTCTCTCCTTACTTTGAGTGTATGTGCATCCTTAAAGCCGAAGTCAGTCTGTTGTTGAGAGCATGTAAGTGGGTCTTACCTTTTATCCATCCAGCCACTCTGTGCCTTTTGACTGGTGAATTCAATCTATTTACATTTAGAGTAATAATGATATGTAAAGACTTAATAATTCTGTTTATTAATTGCTTTCTGGTTTTGTATTTCATTATTTTTTTAGCCCTTTCTGCCTATCTTGTAAATTAGTTATTTTCCATGGTGGTATGTTCCATTCCCCCTTCTTTGTTTTTTTTTTGTGGATCTTTTGTAGGTTTTTGCTTTGTTGGTTACCATGGGGCTTACATAAAATATTTTGTAGATAAAAGAGTCCATTTTTGGTTTATAACATAAACTTAACCTTTGATCACATATAAAGACTGCTTTTTTACTCCTCCCTTTTATATTATTGATATCATAATTACCTCTTTTTTGTTGTGTATTTGTTAACAACTTAAAGTAGCCAGTTATTTTTACAACTCCTTTCTGTTAACTTTTATACTCTAGTTTAGTAGTGGTTTTCTAATTCTGACTATATTTTTCACCTTTACCAGTGTGTTGTATACTTTCATATGTTTTCATGTGCCTGATTACCCTATTTTCATTTCAGCTTGATGAGCTCCTTTTAGTATTTCTTGCAAAGCAGGTCGAGTTGTGGCGAACTCCATCAGATTTTATTTGTCTGGTAAAGACATTAATTCTCCTTCATTTCTGAAGGACAAGTTTGTTGGATAAAGTATTTTTGGCCGGCTATTTTTATCTTTTAATTCTTTAATTTTTATCATTCTATTCCCCCCTGACCTGTAGAGTTTCTGCTGAGAAATCCACTGAAAACCTAATGGGGGGTCCCTTTTACATTACATTCTTTTTTTCCCAAAGATTCTGTTACTGTTGAATGGGATATCTTATAATTGTCAGTTCAAGTTCTTGTCAAGTTCAAGTTCTTGATATCATTGTTCTGTTCTCTTTATCTTTGCCAATTTTCTATTTGTTCTACCAATTACTGATAAAACAGTGTTGATGTTTTCAGGTATAATTGTGAATACTGAGGAATGACTGTAGTTTGGTTTGGGGGGAGTCAAAAGTTATACTCAGATTTTTGACTGCAGGGGGTTGGTTCTCCTAACCTCCACTTTGTTCCGGGGCCAACTATATTTCATATGTACTATAAGGACCTCAGCACAATACATTCCCAGTTTCTCCTTTCCATATTTTTTTTTATTGTTCTTTTAATTCTTCTATTAGATAAGACATTATACATTACTTCTTATACCAGAGTTTGACAAATTTTTTTCTGTAGAAGATCAGTTAATATTTGGGGTTTTAATAGATCCCTGTCTCTCTCTGTAACCACTCAACTCTGCCATTGTAGTGTAAAAGTGGCCATAAATAATTTGTAAATAGTGGTATAGAAGACTTGTCTCACAGAGCCATTTTTTGCTGATCATAGCTTTAAACATTCATCTTATAAAATAATTAAAAGTAAAAAAAAAATCTTATCCTCTTTTATTACATTTCCAATGTTCCCCAATTTTTAGAGTAGATCTGAGTATGTCTAACTGGTATCAATCTTGTTCAGCTTCAGAAATTTCCTTTAATATTTTCGTAGTATTGATCTGCTTGTAATGAAGTCTTTCAAGTTTTATTTCTATTTATTTTGAATGATGTTTCATTTGCAATAGAATTCTTAGTAGGTTTGGGGACTTTTGCTTGCTTTCTTTCGAAACTTTAAAAATGTTACTCCATTTTCTTCTGCCTGACCTGGTTTCTAATGAGAAGTATGCTGTAATTTTTAAAAATCTTTTTGTATTTTCATTTTCCTATATGTATTTGTCTTTGACTTCAAGATGTTTTTTCTTTGCTTTTTAAAACTTTTTTTGCAATTTAAATATATGTTTCGTTGTATTCGGCATTTATCTTTCTTGGTGTTGTTTGAGTTCTTGAATTTGTTGCTTGTGTCTGTCGTCAGCTTTTCAAAATTCTCAGTAATGATTTCTTCAAATATACCTTCTGCCTCTGAGTTTCCAATTACATGTTTGTTAAAACTTTGATCTCTCAGCTGTTGGATGTGTTGTTGCGTTTTTTACTCCAATCCTTTTTCTCATTATTTTACAGTTTGATAATTTCTTGTGATTTGCCAGAAGTTGCCTGACTCTTTCTTCAGCTCTTTTGAGTTTATTCATGAGTCTCTTGAAGGTATTCTTCACTTTTAGTGTGTTTTTTATTTCCAGCATTTCTATTGGATTCTTATAGTTTTCATCTCTCTGCTGATATTTTTCACCTGATCTTACATGTTGGCTATCTTTCTCAATATATCTTTTATCATTTTAATCATAGTAATTTTAAATCCATTTAATGATTTCAGCATTTGTTTCATATCTGAATTTGGTTCTATTGATTGTTTTCTCTTGGCGCATTATTTTTCATGCTTTTTTTATGTGCTCTGTAATTTTTTTGTTGAAAGCGTGTCATCTTGTGATAATAGTGTTTATGTCTAGAAATGGGCTTGCCTTTCTTTCTGATAAGGCTTTAGTTTGAAAGGATGTTCAAGATATATTAAAGAAACAGTAAATTCCCTATGTGTAAGGGGAACTATCACAAAGCTCTGTGGAGTTAAAGGTACCCAAATTTACCATTTAACTGTCTAGTTATTAAATGTTTTTTGTAATCACAAGTAAAATGACTCACATAAAGATAAACACCTGTCAGATGACATAATTGGGACTTGATTCTCCATGTCCAATTTCATATCTAGTGTTCCTAATTATTACCATGTTTCAGTGCATTATTTAACTTAATGAAAAAAAATTGGGTGTCAGTTATATTGAAGATATTGTGATAAGTTATGTGGAGAGATGACACCATTTATATGACATGATCTGCATTTAATATATTAATATTCTAAAAATGGATTTCAAAAAGTATCACTTTTCATTAAGCAGTTAGAATGGTAGAAATATATAGTAATAGATTTTACTTATAAATGATATTTGGTTGATATATTTAGAGGAATCTTTCTGGTTATTATGAAAGACTCATTATCATTGTAAATGATCCAACCCTCCTCAGGAGTAGAACCATCTTTGGCTTGGTTCCCAGGATATTATTTATATAGAGCCCATGAGTGACCTCACACATACAGATAGCAGGTCTTTTGTGCTGTACAGCAGGTCCTAAGTAATGTAATTTTTGTTCAACATAATTTCATTATAGCATTGATGAGATGCTACAGGAACTTAACTCTTATTTATATCAATTACTCTGTGGTAAATTGGTTTCATTATACATCGTTCCGCCTAACGTAGTGGAACCTCTTGATGTTAAGTGAGGACTTATTGTACAAAGATAAATTGGACAGTGAAGCACAGTATGGATAGAATTAGGCATGTACAAGTGATAATTGATACAATAAACTGAAACACAAGTAATAGGATAAGCAAGAACAAAAAATATTCCCCCTCCCCCTGGCAATCCTTAAAGTATACCTTCAATGAGGATTGGGAGGAAGAAAACTAGACAAGAAGGAATTGGTTAGGGTATTAAAATAAGAATAATGTAGCAATACTGTCCAATAGAACTTTATGATAATGAAAGTGTTCTATAATTGTGCTGTCCAATGCAGTAGAGTATATTGGACACTTTAAATTTAAAGCTGGAATACTTCCTAAGCATTGTAAACCTGGGGTTTAATTCACTTGTTTTGAGGGCTGGTTTACTTATGCTAGTTGTGCTTTGGGCAGACTGACTTTCTTGCTCACTTCTCTGACTTCACATTTTTGCTTCAATTCGGACAGGTAATTTCTTACTCTCTGCAGATCTTTGGCTTTAAGTTTTTTGTTCGTTACATTTTATTTAGTAGTTTTGTTTCATTGAGAATATTAGTCTAGGTAACCTAATCTACTATTGTTAGAAATGGGAATCTTGTTTTTAATTTCATGTAAGATTGCTGTGTTCATAATTTCCCTGAGCTTCATGGCATAATCTTTCTTTTCTGTGTTCCTCCTTTATTATTTTTTTTTTCATGTTCTTTTTCTCCACTTTTTTTTATAGGGTGACTTCATAGTCCTATGTTGAGAAAGTTTTTATCATTCTTTTTTTTTTTTAATTGGTGGTGGTCTGTTTATAAGCTAGGCTTGTAGGCAGCTTGAATATTTGATCAATTGTCTCTAGACACTTTTCTCACCAACATTTTTTTCTATATATGACTCCTTTCATAGCCAGCCAAAAGCTCTCCTAAAATCCTATCTATATATTATGTATATATTATAGATTTTTCCTACTTCTTATGATCTTATTGCTATTTTTATTTTCAGACCGGATAGGGGACATAGATATCTTTTTCTCTATTAACTTCAGTGAAACTTGTTTTATTCCTCTAGATGGGATTGCTCTGTAGATGGAATGCTACCACAAAGTTAAATTGTACAATTTAATTTTCTGCCAGTTTCTGACCTTGTTTTTCCTGTTTTTCTATATGCTTCTCTTTTAGTATCATTGTATTTCTTCTGTTCCTGCCTTGTCTGTTGATTTAGAAACTAGTACCATCTTTCTAATATCCTCTCATTTCTTTATATATGTAATGAAGCTTTGAATTCATTGATTTCAAATATTGCTTCTCCAGTTAGTGCAGTTCATGATTTCTTTGCAGGGTTATGTTTCTAAACTTTTCTTTTTCTTCTTTTTTTTTTTTTTTTTGTAATTTATCGGTTCAGAAATAAGTAGATAGGTAGTACAGGGAGAAACTTTATTTTTTTTATTTTATGAATCTTTCGTTAAAAAATATTGATCCTCACAAAAATCTGCACATGAATGTTTAATAGCACTTCTATTGATGATTGCCCCAAATTGGAAGCAACCAAGATGTCCTTCAGTAGGTAAATGGAGAAACAAACTGTGGTACAACTGTACAATGGGATATTATGCAGCGATAAAAAGAATGAGCTATAAAGCCATAAAAACACATGAATGAACCTTAAATGCATATTGCTAAGTATGAGAAGCCAGTCCAAAAAAGTTACTTTTTGATTCCACCTGTATGACATTCTGGAAAAAGCAAAACTATAAAGATAGTAAAAAGATTGATTTTTATCCAGGGAATTGAGAAGTGTATGACAGAGGGATAAATAGGTGGAGCACAAAGGGTTTTGAGAGCAATAAAACTAGTCAGTTTATATGATACTGTAATAGTGGGCACCTAACATTATGCATTTGTCAAAAGCCGTAGAATTATACAACAGAAAGAGTGAACTTTAATGTAATCTCTGGATTTTAATTAATAGTATATCAATATTGGTTCATCTGTTGTAACAAATGTACCACATTAATGCAAAATCTTAATAACAAACTGTGGGTTGGAGAAGAAGGGAGTGGGGGGGAGTATATGGGAATTCTGTACTTTCTGTGTGATTTTTCTGTAGATTTAAAACGTATTCTAGAAAGTAAAAACCTATTAATTAAAAGCTACTGATGCCTGATAGAGAGTTCATAAAATCTACTATACAAAATAATGTAATAACCAAAGCTAGTATCTAAGTAACATAACAAAACAAAATTAAGTGAAGACGTGTTTCTTTTTTATTGTTAAAATTTTAGTTCTCATTCTGCCATCTCCCGTTTTTTAATTAAAAAAATGCTTGCAGTCATTCCTGTTCCTGTGTTCATTTTTCTTTTCTTTTTGGTTTTTTCTGTTAGGTGTACTAGCCCTTTCTTGGTATCCACCCAGTTCACATGATGAGAATGGAGAGTCTACTGATGACTTGGTACCAGCTATTTTGGATAAAGCGCATAAATATAACCTGAAGGTATTTTATTTTAATTTTTATTGAGATGTAATTGACATATCACATAATTGTTTCAGGAGTTCAACATAATCGATATACGTATATATTATGAAATAATCGTCACTTTAAGTCTAGTTAATGTCCATCACCATACAGTTACATTTTTTTTCCTGTGATGAGAATTTCTAAAATCTGTTCTCTTAACTTTCAAATATACAATGCAGTATTATTAACAGTAGTGACCATGTTGTGCTTTACATCCCCAAGACTTACTAATTTTATGACTAGAAGTTTGTACCTTTTACCTTCACACATTTTATTTCTCTCCCACCTTACATAACCACAAATTTGTTATCTGCATCTATGAGTTGGTTTTGTGGGGTTTTCGTTTGTTTTTAAGATTACACATTTAAGTAGGATCATACAATATTTGTCTTTCTCTGACAGACTTATTTCACTTAGCATAATGCCTTCAAAGTCTATCCATGTTGTAACAAATCATAAAATTCCCTTTTTTTATAGCTGGATAATATTTCAGTGTATGTGTATATCTATTCTTTAGCCATTCGTTTATTAATGGACACTTAGGTTGTTTCCATTTCTTGGCCATTATAAATAATGATGCAGTGAGCATCAGATATCTTTTCGTGTTAGCGTTTCTGTTTCCTTCAGGTAAATACCAGAAGGAGAATTGCTAGATCATATAGTAGTTCCATTTTTAATTTTCTGAAATGCCACCATACCATTTTTTGTAATGGCTACATCAATTTATATCCCCACTAACAGTTCACAAGTGTTCCCTTTTCTCCACATCCTCACACTTGTAATTTTTTGCCTTTTTGATAGTGGCCATTCTAACAGGTTTGGAATGATATCTTTTTGTGGTTTTGATTTGCATTTCCCTGATAATTAGTGATGTTGAACACCTTTTTATTTACTTGTTGGCCATCTGGTTGCCCATTTTTAAATCAGATTTTTGTTTGATTGCTTGTGTTTTTTTGAGGGGGGAGGGGGTTTGCTTCCCCCCCCCCTCCAATTTGGTAGGTTGCCTTTCATTTTGTCGATAGTCGTGCAGAAGCTTTTTATTTTGATGTCCTCCCATTTTATTTTATTTTTCTCAAGATGCTTTTTGATTTCTCTTTTGGTTACTTTTTTGACCAATTGGTTGTTCAGTAGCATGTTATTTACACATATTTGTGAGTTTTCCGGTTTTCTTCTTGTATTCGATTTCTAGTTTCATACCATTGTAGTCTGAAAGATGTTTGATATTTCAGTCTTCTTAAATTTATTAAGACTTGTTTTGTGGCCTAACATATGTGATCTATTCCGGAGGATGTTCCATATGCACTTGAGAAGGATGTGTATTATGATTCTTTTGGATGGAATGTTCTGTATATGATTGTTAATTGTTCTGTATAATGTGTCATTTAAGGTCAATGATTTCTGTCTAGATGATCTGTATTGATGAAAGGGGGGTATTAAAGTTTTCTACTGTTACTTTAGTTCTGCCTATTTCACCCTTTAAGTTTGTTAATATTTGCTTTTTATATTTAGCTTCTCCCATATTGGTTGGATAAATATTTAGGAATGTTATATCCTCTTATTGGATTGATTCCTTTATCATTATATATTGATTTTCTTTGTCTCTCATTACAGACTTACTCTTAATGTTTATCTTGTCTGATATAAGTATACCTACCCAGCTTTATTTTGATTTTCATTTGCATGGAATGTCTTTTTTTTTTTTATATATATATCTTTGCTTTCAGAGACTCGTAGTTAGCACATAGATCGGTTTTGTTTTATTATCCATTTAGCCACTGTTTGTTCGCTTTTGCAGAATTTAATCTATTTGTACTTAAAGTAGTTATTGATTGGTGTAGAGTTTTGCTGATCTAATTATTTTGTAATTCTTTCATTCCTTCTTGCTCTCTTTGTGATTTGATGATTTTCTGTAGTGATAGGCTTATCTTACTTTCTCTAGTTTTTGTGTATCTACTATAGTTTTTTAGTTTTCGTTTACCATGAGTCTTGTTATCATGTTGATATTTTGAGCTCTTCTCATGAATCACAATTGTCCTTTTTCTTATTCTTTTAATTTTTATTTTCAGTTACAGTTGACATAAACTATTAGTTTCAGGTATACAACATAATATTTAGACATTTATATAACTTAAAAATCACCTTGATAAGTCTAGTACCCACTTGACCTTAGTTAGTTATTACAATATTGTTGACTATATTCTCTAAGCTGTGCTTTACACCCCCATGACTATTTTGTAACTGCCAGTTTGTACTTGATCCCTTCACCTTTTTCACCCAACCCCCCAACCTTTCTCTGATCTGGCAGTCATGTTTGTTCTGTCTGTGAATTTGTTTCTGTTTTGCTTGTTCATTTGTTTTTTAGATTTAACATATAAGTGAAATCATATTGTATTTGTCTTTCTCCGTCTGACTTATTTTACTTAGCATAATACCATGTTTTTGCAAATAGCAAGATTTCATACTTTTTTACACTGAGTAACATTTCATTATATAAGTACTACTACTTTATCACATTGTCTATCAGTGGACACTTAGGTCGCTTCCATATTTTAGCTATTGTAAACAATGCTGCAATGAACATAGGAGTTCATATATCTTTTCAAATTAGTATTTTGGATTTCTTCAGAGAAATACCCAGAAGTGAGATTACTGGGTCATATAGTAGTTCTATTTTTAAATTTTGAGGAACTAACATACTGTTTTCCATAGTGGCAGCACCAGTTTTCAGTCCCACCAATAGTGCATCAGCTTTCCCTTTTCTCTACATCCTCTCCAACTCTTATTGTTTATTGATTCATTGATGATAGCTATTCTGACAGGTGTGAGTTGATATCTCATTGTGGTTTTAATTTGCATTTCCCTGATGATTAGTGACACTGAACATCTTTTCATATGTTTATTGGTCATCTGTCTGTTCTCTTTGGAGAAATGCCTATTCAGGTCCTCTGCCCATTTTTTGATTGCATTTTTTTTTTGGTGTTAAATTGTATTAGTTTCTTATATATTTTGGATACTAACCTTTTATTGTGTGTATCATTGACAAATATCTCCTTCCATTCAGTGAGTTGTCTTTTTGTTATGTTGATAGTTTCCTTTGCAGTACAAAAATTTTTTAGTTTGATGTAGTTTTATCTGTTTACTTTTCTTTTGTTTCCCTTGCCCGAGGAGACATATGCAAAAAGACAAAAAAAAACAAAAACAAAAACAAAAAAACAAATGACTAAAAGCAATATCAGAGAATTTACTGCCTGTGTTTTCTTCTGAGTTTTATAGTTTAAGTTCTTACATTTAAATATTTAATTCATTTTGAGTTTATTCTTGTATATGGTGTAAGTGGTCTAGTTCATTTATTTTTTTTTTGCATGTTATCTGTCTAGTTTTCCCAGCACCATTCGTTGAAGAGACTGTCTTTACCCCGTTGTATATTCTTGCCTCCTTTGTCATAGATTAATTGATTATATAGGTATGGGTTTATTTCTGGGCTCGCTATTCTGTTCATTGATCTTTGTGTTTGTTTTTAAGCCAGTACCATGCTATTTTGATTACGATAGCCTTGTAGTATAGTTTGATATTAGGTAGTGTTATACCTCTAAGTTTGTTCTTTTTCAAGATTGCTATGGCTATTTAGGGTCATTTTTGGTTCAATATAAATTTTAGGATTATTTGTTCTAGTTCCATGAAAAATGCCATTGGTATTTTGATAGAGATTGTACTGAATCTTTAGATCTCTTGGAGTAGTATGAACATTTGAACAATGTCATTTCTTTCTGTCCATGATTATGGTATCAGTTTCTACTTATTCTTCAGTATCTTATAATTTCACAAACAGGTCTTTTACCTTCTTGAATAAATTTATTTCTAGGTATTTTAATTTTTTGATAGGATTTAAATTGGATTGATTTTTTAATTTCTCAATCTGATAGTTTGCAACCTATTTCTGAATATTTTTGTATTCTGTCACTGTATTGAATTCATTTATTCTAATAGTTTTTTGGTGGAATCTTTATATTATCGTGTCATCTGCAAATAATGACAGTTTTACTTTTTCCCTTATAATTTGGTTGCTTGTTATTTTCTTGTCTAATTGCTGTGGTTAGGAATTCCAATACTGTATTGAATGAAAGTGGCAAAAGTGGACATCTTTGTCTTGTTCCTGATCTTAAAAGAGCTTTCATCTTTTCACTTTTGAATATGAAGTTAACTGTGGGATTGTTACATAAGACCTTTATTATTTTGAGATATGTTCCCTCCATCCCAACATTGCTGAGAGCTTTTTTTCATAAATGGATGCTAGATTTTGTCAAATGGTTTTTATGATCTGTTGATGTGATCATATGAATTTTATGCTTCATTTTATGTGGTATATTGTATCACATTAATTAATTTGTGGAATTTGAACCAACCTTGCATCCCAGGAATAAATCCCACGTGATTATGCTATATGTATGATCTTTTTAATTAATTGCTGTGTTCAGTTTCCTAGTATTTGTTGAGGATTTTTGCATCTATATTCATCAGGAACATTGACCTGCAATTTTATTTGTAATGTTTTTGGTTTCAGAGTAATGCTGTTCTGCTTCATTTAGTCTACTTTTTAATCTTCTAGTGCATTTCTCAGCTTACGTTATTCCTCAGCTCTCTGACTTCTGTTTGGTACTTTCTTTTACTTTCCATTGCTTTTGTTGAAATTCTGTGTTCATCAATTCCTGTCCTAAGCCCTGTGAGCAACTTTATGACCATTAATTTCAACTCTCTATCAAATAATTTACTTATCTGTGTTCTATTAAGGTTTTATCTTTTTCTGTCATTTGGAGCATATTCCTCTATTTCTTCATCTTGCTTAACTCTGTTT
This sequence comes from Pteropus medius, assembly GCF_902729225.1. Lineage (NCBI taxonomy): Eukaryota > Metazoa > Chordata > Mammalia > Chiroptera > Pteropodidae > Pteropus > Pteropus medius. The sequence goes on along the minus strand of NW_024354500.1, from coordinate 3,210,906 downwards.
TTGTTTCTGTGCATTAGATGAAATAGCTACTTCTGCCAGTCTTGAAGGTTTGACCTCGTGTAGGAGATGAACCTTATTGCTCAACCTTTCCCTAGCTCTTAGTTGTCTCTCAAACCTTTTTTGATTTTCAAAGCAGCCTATCTTATTTTTAATAGCTCCCAGTAGTTCGGGGTATGCCAAGACCAGTTGCTTTCCCATAGTGGAAGGTCTCAATCAGCACCTAGATCCAGGCTTATTGAAAGCCAAACTTTAGGCAGCATCTTTTAGAGAATACAAATATATGCAGTCTTGTGGGACCAAAAGTGTAAGCGCCACCACCCACCAGAGTCAAGAAATTCAGAGGTGTCCCCAGAGTGGCCATCATGAAAATCAGTGCTTCAGTCAAGTGTAAGCTCCTTTCTGGGAGATAACCAGTGAGCTGTAGTGAGATACAGGGAGAGCACAAAGGTGGTGTCCCCCACCTATGGTCCATGAGTGTATTTCTGTAGTTTCTAGATGTGTTCCAAACCTAAAGTCTGCTCCTAAGGCTGAAGCTCCAGGTCAAGCAAGTAGGCCTTTTTCACAGAAAGGTTGTGGGTGTTTAAGTCTGCTGTCTCTTGCACCCTAGACGTGGTAGCCTGCCAAGACCCATCTTTCTGATCGTTATATTCCCTTGGTGTCCTGGAATACAAGACACCCCTGGTCACTACTGCCAAGCAATGAAAGGTTATCTTTTGGTCTATAGCCACAAAAGAGCCCCAGATACATGAAAGAGCTACCCTCCAAGCTCCAGGTTTTGAGTTTCCTCCCAGTTGTGTGTCCCTGTGCCAGAGGAAAAGTTTAAGGCAAGATTATGTCTCAGCCTTTCTTACCTGCTTCAGTGTGGGTTCCCTCTTTTGTCAGAAATGGATGGGTAGCTCCACAAGTTTTTAGAGTGATTTTCAGAGGGAATCATTATGTGGCCATATATTTGGTGTGTGTGGGAAGAAGCAAGGGATCTTCCTATGTCTTGAACTGGAATTTTTGAGAAAATTCAAAAGCAAGAATACAAAGAAATAAAAACATTTGGCACTAAGACATTTTAGAAAATTACTGTAAAAAATAGTTAACAGTAATCAGCATATTATAGACAATTATAAAGATCTGTTGCTATTTTGGAGAAAATAACCAGGAGAAACAAAAATGCTTTAAAAATTAACAATTTCCACTTGGATGTATTATTTTTCTGCTTTTCTTTTTTAATTTACAGTGTGAAATTTGATGTGGTTTCCACTTTCATGGGATGGCTTTTCCATCCCTTCACTTTGAGTGAATGTGTGTCCTTGAAGCTGATATGGGTCTCTTGTTGGCAGCATAGAGTTGGGTCTTGTTTTTAATCCATCCAGTTACTCTGTGCCTTTTGATTGGTTAATTCAATCCATTTCCCTTTAGAGTAAGTATTAATATCTAAGGAATTTTGCCATCATTTTCTGCCTACTTTGTAAATTGGTTATTTTTCATTGTGGTATACTGTTTCCCCTTGCTCTAGGTTTTTGCTCTGTGTTTACTTAAAACATTTTTTAGATATACGTTTTGGGCTATTAACAACTTATCTTTGATCTCCTATAAAAGCTATACCCTTTTACTCTTTCCTGAATATGATTGATACCACAATTTTTTTGTTGTTGTATATTGTTAATTTATAGTAGCTATATATATATATATTTTTCTACTCTTTTTCTTTAACCTTTATATCATATTTGAGTAGTCGACACACCATCCTAATAGAAAGTTAGTTTTCTAAATGTCTATTTTTCACCTTTACCAGTGAGTTGTGTACTCTTGTGTGTTTTCATGTGCGTGATTAGCCTGCTGTTGTTTCAGCTCAAAGAACTCCTTTCTGCATTTATTGCAAGTCAGGTCTAGTGGTGGTGAACTCCTTTAAATTTTGTCTAGGGAAAGCCTTCTCCGTAACTGAAGGCTAAATATGCTGGACAAAGTATTCTTGGCTGGCCATTTTTATTTTTCGACACTTTGAACATGTCATTCCACTATCCTCTGGCCTATTAAGTTTCTGCTGAGAACTTGCTGATAGTGCAATAGGAGTTCCTGTGTAGGGTTTTAAACCTCGCTGCTTTTAAGATTCTTCGTCATTGATTTGTGACAGATATATCTTAGAAAGGGTTACATTGAGATTATAGGATGATCTATTAGCTTTTTAGACTTGTATGTCCAAGTCTTTCTTCAGGTTTGGGAATTTCTCAGCTATTATGTATTTAAATAAACTCTCTGCCTCCTTCTCCTTCTTTTCTTCTGGAACCTCGATTTTTCTGATATGTGTTTATGAATAACCATAGGTCACATAGGCTTTCTTTGTTGTTCTTAAATCTATGTTCTTTCTGTGTTATTTCAAAATTCCTATTCTCCAATTTTTTCCCCCTGTGGTCTGCCCTGTTACATATGATCTCTATTGCATTCTCAATCTCATTCATTGAATTTTCAGCTCCAGAATTTGGTTCTTTATAATTTTATTCTCTTTGGTAAAGAACTCATTTTATTCATAATTTTTAGTTCTGGTTTCATTGAGTTATAACTTGTTTCTTTAGAACAGCTATTTTGAATACTTTATTCATTAGATTGCAGTATTATGTCCCTTTGAGCTTGGTTGCTGGAGAATATCATTTTGTGTGGGTGTGATACATATTTCCTATTCCTTGTAAATATGTTACTGCTTTTACACTTGAAGTAGTAGATACCTCCTTTTTTTCTCCTTCCTTGCAGCAGTTGAAATATTATGTTCTCTTATGTTATTACCTGAGTTTTTCCTTTCTGTGAAGGTGTAACTGCTCCCTCTGAGGCAAATGTTTAAAGCTTTTATGTTTTCTCCGGTTCTTAAAATTCACCAGGCTGGCTATTGAAAAAAATGTTGTTTTCAATAAGGTGACACTAGCTCAACTCAGTGGTCGATAGGTGTGCTGTCTACTGGAGCTTGTTCTTGCAGTGGCACTTGGCAGCCCATAGAAGGAACTGACAGAGCAGGGGGAGGTGAGGGTTTAGAACTGAGTGCACTGAAGGTTTGCAGACCCAGTTTGTTGCTCCCAGGAGCAGTACTCCCAGCAGCTCCTGGGTGGACTTCCTGGTGAACACAATCCTTTTAACACCATTTGAAATTCTTTTCTGCCTCTTTCCCTATATCAATACCCCTTCCTCCCCCCGGGCACACACCCACAGACTTTTGAGCTTTCACCATATTATTCTAGGTACTAGTGGAGAGAATGGATTTCTCCAGCTGGGATAACCAGGTACTCAGCACTTTCCTTTTTCTCTGTGAGAGAGGTCACCAGAAAATCAGTCCTTTTTAGTGTTTCCATAGGCGGAGGTGTGGTACTGGAAAAGTTTCTCTTACAGCCTCCAAATATGTATTTTTCTTTTCCTCCAGTGATATGCTGGAGTCTCCCTTTGGGAAGGTGAGACTTCTACAAGTTCTAATGCATGAGTTCCTGCCCAGGTCTGTCCTCACCAAATTTTTGCCCAGCACTTAGGCATTTTGGCTGGCTCCTCTATCCCATGTAGAGTTTCATCTCTTACCTATAGACTGCATTGGTGGGTGAGAGTCTTCCCAGGTTCCTTAGAGTTAGGTACTAATTTACACAGTACCCACAATGGTGTCCTGCAGCACTGGCACTTGAGAATCTGCCTCCATCTCTGGTTGCGGCTATGGTTACACCTCTGGAGGGCCTGGTAGCAGCAGTGCCCAGGGCCATAGGGAGCGAGGTAGCTGTGGGTTCTTGAAGCCTTCTCCACTCCTGCACCACGGTGGTGGTGCTTCAGGACCCAGCTGTCTCAGACACAGCTACGGCACCCGCCACAGTGGCACCATCAACTGTGGCATCAGCAGTTATATAATTATTAGCCTGCTCAATTATTAGCCTGCTCAATTGCTGAATAAAAAGGTACCTAAATATAGTTTTTAAAACTGAAAATGCACCATCCTGTGGAACAACCAAGGTAACATGAAGATGATTCTCCAGTAACCAAACGTAAAGTCATGGAAGATTGTGATCTAAATGATAGAGAATTAAAAATAGCCATCCATGAAGAAACTCAAGAAGATACAAAAAAACCCAGAAAGGCAATTAAGTGAGCTCAGAAACAAAAGTAATGAGGAGTACTTTACCAAAGAGATTATAATTCAAAAAGAACAAAGCAGAAGTTCTGTAACTGAAGAACTCAGTGAGATGGAAAATTCCTTAAAAGGCATTGAAAATGGATACTAAAAAGACAATAGAAAAGATTAATGAAAGGAAGAGCTTATTCTTCGAAAAGATAAACAGAATTGACAACTCTTTAGCTGAATTCACTAAGGAAAATAGACTCAAATAAAATCAGAAATGAAAGAGGAAAAATTATAATGGATACCATAAATATAAAGGATCATAAAAGAATACTGTGAAAGGCTATATGCCACCAAATTGCATAACCTAGAAGAAATGGGTAAATTCTTAGAATCATATAACATTCCTAGACCAAATCATGAAGAAATACAAAATCTGACTAGACTGATCCCTAGCAAGGAAATGTAAATAGTAATCAAAAATCTTACAAGAAACAAAAGTGTGGTGAATTCTACCAAACATTCATAGGACATTTAATAGTTACCATTCTCAAACTCAAAAAATTGAAGAGGGAATGCTTCCTAACTCATTTAAGAAGCCAACATTACCTTAATACCAAAACCAGGCAAGTACAACACAATTAAAGTAAATTACAGCCAATATTTCTGATGAACATAGATGCAGAAATCCTCAACAAAATACTAGAAATCACATACAACAATACATTAAAAGGACTATACACCATGATCAAATGAGGTTCATTCCAGGGATGCAAAGATGATTCAACATCTGCAAATTAATCATTGTGATATACCACATTTACATAATGGAGAATAAAAATCATATGAACACCTCAGAAGATGCAGAAAAGGCACTTGACAAGATACAGCATCCATTTATGATAAAAACTGTGACTACAGTGGGTAAAGTACCTCAGCATAATAAAAGCCATATATATACAAACCTACAACAATGATGAAAAACTGAAAGCTTTTTCTCTAAGATCAGGAACATGGCAAGGATGCCCACTCTTGCCACTTTTATTCAACATAGTGCTGCTATAAGTCCTAGCCCGAGCAATTAGATAAGGAAAAGACATAAAAGGTATCCAGATTGGAAAGTAAGAAGTAAAAGTGTCATTATTTGTGGATGATATGATTTTGTATATGGAAAACCTTAAAGATTCTTCTAAAAGAAATTAGAAATAATAAATTAGTACAGAACAGTCGTAAGGTAGAAAATCAATGTGCAAAAATCTGTTGCATTTCTATATACTAACAGTGGTGTATCACAAAGCAAAATGAAGAGAACAATCTCATTTACAATTGCAACAAAAAGAATAAAATACCTAGCAATAAACTTTTAAAAAGAGGTGCAAGACCTGTACACTAAAAACAACAAGCTATTGTTGAAAGAAATTGAAGTTACAAAGAAACGGAAAGATACTGTATTCATAGATTAAAAGAATAAACATTGCTTTAGGTAATATGGACATTTTAACAGTCTAGAAATTCAATGCAATTCCTGTTAAAATCCAAAATCCCAATGGAATTTTTCACAGAAATAGAAAAAACATTCCAAAAATTCATATGTAGCCACAAAAAATCCCAATAGCCAAAGCAATCCGCTGAGAAAGGAGCAAAAAGCCAGAGACATTACACTTCCTGATTCCAAACTATACTACAAAGCTTAGTAATCAAACAGTATGGTTTTGGCAGAAAAACAGACAAAAAGACCAATGGGAAATAATTAAGCACCTAGAAATAAACCCACACATATACAGACAACTAATTTATGACAAAGGAAACAAGAATATATAATGGAGAAAGAAAAGTCTCTTAAATGGTGCTAGAAAAACTGAACAGCTGTATGCAAAAGAATAAAACTAGATCACTGTTTTTCACCATATATAGAAATTATCTCAAAGACTTGAACATGAGACGTGAAACAATAAAATATATAGAAGAAAAATAGGCACTAAACTTAATGGACATCAGTCTTAGTGATATTCTAGTGCATTTGACTTCAAAGGCAAGAGAAACAAAAATAAAGAAATAGAACATCAAACTAAAAAGACTTTGCATTGCAAAGGAAACCATCAACAAAACAAAAAGTCAGCCAACCAAATGGGAGAAGATATTTGAAAATGATATTTCCAGTAAGGGATTAATCTCTAAAATATATAAAGAACTCATGCAATTCAAACACAACAAAAAACAATTATAAATGGGCAGAGGATCTGAATAGACATTTTTCCAAAGAAGGCATACAGGTGGCCAACAGGTACATGAAAAGATGTTTAACTTCACTAATTTTTAGGGAAATGCAAATCAAAAGCACAATGAGATGTCACCAAACATAAATTAGAATGGCTGTTATCAAAAAGACAGATAAATGTTGGAGGGGATGTAGATAAAAGGGAACCCTCATACACTGTTGGTGATAATGTAAATTGAGACAACCAGTATGGCAAACAGCATTGAGGTTCTTAAAAAAAAAAAAATGAATAGAGCTACCATATGATCCAGCAATTCTTCTTCTGGGTATTTATCCAAGGACTGTGAAAACATTTATTTGAAAAGATATGTGTACCCCGTGTTCATTGCAGCATTATTTATAATAACCAAGATATGGAAATAACGTAAATGTCCATTGACAGATGAATAAAGATGTGGTACCTATATACAATGGAATAATCATTCATAAAAAAGGTGAAATATTGCCATTTCCAACAACATGGATGGATCTTGAGGGTATGATGCTAAGTGAAATAAGTCAGACAGAGGACAAAGAACATATGATTTCACTCATGTAGAAAATTAAAAAATGAACAAACTCATAGATAATAAATTGATGATTACAGGAGGGGGGAGAGAAAAATTGGTAAAGGGGGTCAGATGTAGGATGACGATGATTAGAAACCAGACTTTCGGTGATGAGCATGCAGTAGACATTGAATTGTAATGCTGTACACCTGAAATTTTTATGTTATTAAACAATGATACCTATTTTTTTTAAAAAAATGGAGCCTTCTGTGCTCAGTATTTAAGTACTTTTGGTTACTGCTTTCTACTATTAGTGATATATAAACCATATGAATAAGCATTCTAAAAATTATTGTCCTTTATAGTACTAGTGGCTATTAATAGTACAAATTAAACATTATTTTGTAAAATGATATTTTCATTATGTAGAATTTGGCACGTAAAGACATTTGCTGTTGATTCCACTTAAGTGTAAGCCTAATGATCACACCTGTAAACAACTCAGATTTTTCTAGACCATTTTTTTGCCTTTCTTAAAGATGTTTGAATATAGAATATATCCCTATTTATTCTTTACAAGGAATAAACATAAAAGAAGTAGTATTGCACAGTGGTTGAACATTTGAGCTCTGAATTCAGAATACCCACTGCCTCCAGCTCGCTGGGTGTGACAAGTTATTGCACCTATCTTAATTTTGATTTTCTCGTGTAGAAAATGAAGATAGTAAGTACCTATAGAGTTGTGAATTAACTGAGGTAAATGTATAAAATATTTAGGATATTATTTATTAGAGAAAGCGTAGTACATTGTCTATTAAACTCTCTAGTAACTTTTGTGTTCAGTAAGCATTTTAAATTAAGGTTATTAAATCATGGAATTAATTTAAAATATGGAATATACTTTTATTTTTACATCATAATTTTTTTTCTAATCAATATTTTTGTTTTAGGTCACTTTTCACATCGAACCATATTACAATCGAGATGACCAAAGCATGTACAAAAATATCAAATATATTATAGACAAGTGAGTTTCTTCTGTGTTTATAATCACCAGTTTGTGATCCAGTGCTACTTACTGTTGTAAGAAAAGTACATTTAAATTCTGTTTGAGAGATTTGAATGATTTATGGTCTGACATTAAAATAAAACTAATTTTGTAATGAATATTGCAGTCATTTTGAGGAACATTTCTGAAGTTCCTTACAATTCACTCTCTGTATGAATAAAGATTTTTATTTTATGTGTTTATTAGGCTATTTATGATTTCTATCATACTGACATTTTAAATTGATATTCTTTAAATCATACAGAGTTTTCTTTTAAACTCTGAACTGTTTATAGCAAGGGACTGACATTTAATATTTTTATTTATATTTAGTCTGATTACAGGGAAAAAAATTAATACAGTTTCATTTTGTTCCCTTGAACAAATTATTATTTTACTGATAATAGTCAGTGACAGATGCCATACTCTTACAAAGAAACTTGTCAGCAACAGTGGGCCAATTATCATTGATATTTTAAAAGCATATATTCATATAGAAAATGGGCTCTTCATGGTGTTAGTCATCATTTGTAAACCTCATATAATATAATTTCTTATTTGGTAATGTCTTATTGTATCCAGTATTTCATTTCCCAATGTATAAAATCAATGCATTTTTAATAATTATTTAACTGACTCCCCAAAGAAGGTAAACATTTTGCTTCAACTGTACTGATTACCTTCATTTTCAATAAATAATTATTGTGTATGGCAAATGAGTTGTGAATATTAATTTCACTTTTACATATGTTTGTATTGTAGATATGGAAATCATCCGGCTTTTTACAGGTACAAGACTAAGACCGGCAATGCTCTTCCAATGTTTTATGTCTACGATTCCTATATTACAAAGCCTGAACAATGGGCCAATCTGTTAACCGTCTCAGGGTCTCAGAGCATTCGCAATTCTCCTTATGATGGATTGTTCATTGCACTTCTAGTAGAAGACAAGCATAAATATGATATCCTTCAAGGTGGTTTTGATGGAATTTATACATATTTTGCCACAAATGGCTTTACTTACGGCTCATCATATGAGAATTGGGCTAAGCTAAAATTATTTTGTGATCACTTCAAACTAATATTTATCCCAAGTGTGGGGCCAGGATATATAGATACCAGCATCCGTCCATGGAATGCTCAAAACACTCGGAACAGAATCAATGGGAAATATTATGAAACGGCTCTGCGTGCTGCTCTCCAAACCCACCCCAGTGTGATTTCTATCACCTCTTTTAATGAGTGGCATGAAGGAACTCAGATTGAAAAGGCTATTCCCAAAAGAACTACCAGTACAGTGTACCTGGATTACCGGCCTCATAAACCAAGTCTTTATCTAGAACTAACTCGCAAGTGGTCTGGAATATATAGTAAGGAAAGAGCAACTTATGCATTAGATCAATAGCTGCCTGTTTATTATAGAATTCACCTATTTTCAGTAAATGCCTTTTCTTTTTAGTTATAGACAGAAAACTGTAAAAATTAAGATGCATTATTACAATTATCTTTAATGAAGATAATTTGCACTTTTTTAAAGGTAGTAATTTTATCATTGCCATGCTTCACAACACTGCACTGAGAAAATGCCTGAGAGAACATTGTGCAGAAACATCCCCTGTGGCATCATTCGCTAAATTTATAACTGAAATTGAAATCCTGTTTTCATAGCAATTTAATTTTTATTTTATAATAGGTAATTGCTTGTTACATAAAGTAGTTAGCACACAGTTAAATTCTACTTGTATTCTGGGCCCAAAGAAATAAGATTGTGCGTATATTTGGTATGTTGAAGAAAAACTGAAAAAAATAGTGTACTAAGTTTTTTCAATGACTCAGACAACTTTATTGTATTGGTGTTTGGATTCTGGATAATTCTTAAGAAAAGTAAAATCATACCTTAAACCTTACTGTGAACCATACTGTGTTAGGAAGACCTGCTTTCTACAGCACAATGTATATCATTTGCAGATTTTTGGTTACCCGTAGCATGCTAGATGTTTTGCATGTCTAATGTTTCTGCTTTACAATGCTGAACTCCAGATTTTAGAAGCTATAGAAAGTTATTTTATAAAAGTTAACAATTGTTACTGAAGTCTTAAGAAAAAGTTGCTTCACAGTTATTACAATAATATAATACTCAAAATGTTATCATTTTTAGAGTATCTTGTTAATGTTAACTTGTTCTACTATACATGTTTTAGAATTTAATATTAATCAGAGACCAACTGTTAAATAAGAAAAAAGTGATACTATTTTTGGATTGCCTTCTTTTAATATTTTAAGCTATTTTTACCGAAAGTAATAGAGAACATTTACTTAGCTTTTTTTAGATTTTAGGGACATGGAAATAAAAATTCCTTTATATCTTAAATTTTTTCCTGAAGTTTCACATTTGATTAAGTTTAACAATTAATGATGGAAATCTTTTATTTAAAAGACAATATTTTAAATTATTGTATAAAATTCCTATTTAAAAACATTATACTTTTATGGTTCTTACGGGTTAAATGCTTGTGATCAATTGTTTGTCATATTGTGACAAATTTATCAATCACCTGTATGATAAAAATGAATCTTTTTACTTTAAAAACTAAAGAATGCATTCTATTATTATAGTTAATATTTGTAACGAGAACTAAAAATCATATATGCTATTACATGAATATTATTTCTTAGATATTCTATTAAAGCAATAGGGTAATACTAAACAATAATGCATATGTATCTTCAGAGTATGAAGACATTCATACAGAAACAAGTTAGCAGTGAAATTTATTTTTCAGCAGTGTTTTTGAAGTAAAATGTGTTTTTTAAAAAGAGGCATGATTGTCAAACTTATTTATAGCTTAAGAATTTGCTGTTCCTTAGAATGATCATGCCACAGGAAATTAGTACTATAGTAATAGTCTACTTTCTACAAGTAATTACAAGAAAAAATCACTATGCTGATATAACCATCTTCATACGAACAGTCATACAGATATAACCTGTGGATTTTTTTTTTTCTTATATCCAGTTAGCCACTATATATTTTCTTAGGGATAAACTCTAAATGTCATACCTAATAATAGTTTATAATGTACCATGTTTTATTAAAATTGAGAGAAATATCTACTACAGAGGTATATTTGAACCCACTATGAAACAAAATTAATTTTATGAAATAGTTCTAAGATTCAGGGAAAGTGTATAAAAACATGGTCGGCAAATCCTCAACGTGGATAGCACCACTTCCTATCCTACTCCTACTGGAGACAGATAATCTACTACAGTACAGTTTACCTTTGACCTTTGTTGTGGTTCCAGCATATTACCCCAACCAGCCAGTAAGAGTCATTCACGTTTCAAAGTAAAATAAAACATTCTGTTTTCATTGCAGAAAGTCATCAAAGGAAGAATGTTTGGAATCTGAGCACGTAATAGTTTACTAATTTATAATTATATGAATGTTATGTTTCTTTTCTCCTGTTTTTAAAAACAGGTTATTAGGCAGAATTCTCTCTAACAGTTTTATTATTCTTAGGGAGGAATGCTTCAGAATCTTCCTCAGGTATTTATTACAGCTGAGTTGCCTTTACCATTTGACTTGTAGCACCATTTAGATCATCATGATCACAAGCAAATAAGAGCAAAGAATTGATTTCCTAATTATAAAAACTATAGGTTTGCAAAGAAAAAAGTGTAATATATGCAATGCACGAATCATAACGAATTCTTTTATGGTTTAAGTGGTCTACATGTTCTGACTGTGAAGACACCAAATCTTTCCTTCACTGTTTCTCTTAAAGATTAATATTGTCAAAAACTGCTGTTATTAGTGTTTATATCAGTTACATGTTAACTTTTTTCTGTTTTAAGAGCGTAATTAAAAGATGACTATTTTGTTATATAAAGTAGTTAACTTTAATCTAATAAAAGCATACATGAAATATATTGTATCTTAGATATAAACATTTTTCTATTTATGAAATATTTGATTTCTGACCAACAGATGAAAAGTAGAATTCAGTCACACTTTTTGTATATTTTCTCTTTCAAGATATATAGCACTAACAAAGTAGATATCTTGAACTGTACATACTTTTTAAATGTGAATTTGTTATACACATACACAAAAGTTTTTTTTTCTTTTTTCTTTTCTTTTTTAATTTGGGAGATGTTTTCTTATTTTTTTTTTTATTCTTTGGATATAATTGTATATTAGCTCTGACATCCTTTAGGAAATTGATCTTCCGCTAAAACAGCAAAGATAATAAGCTGCCTGAAAACCTAAGTTCATAACCTTTTGCTTTTTCAAACTGATCATTTATTTCATTTAAACACGATGACTGCTCTTAAGTTTTATAGCATCTACAGAAACAATCCTTGAAAGTCTATATCTAAATTTTGAGTTAAGGTTGACACTCTCATGTCCCATAGTATAGAAGCTACATACTTTATTTATGATCAGCAAAATTTCAGTTATTTTTACAAATATTTAAAATTTTAAAATTTAAAAAAACAATTGACCTAGCCACAAGCAAAAGGAAGTTTTTTGGCTCAGATAGTCCTTTTTTAAAAACTGTACTCCAAATTTAATTTTATACTGACATATAGCCACATAAAAGCTAAATGTTATTATATGCTTAATGTAAGGTTATTGTTTTTGAGAATTTAGGTACTGCATTAGCTTAATTACAGAGACTCATTCATTCTCGGTCAAATTATAAAACTTAGTGGTAGTGCTTTTATATTCCAGCTGTCAATGGAGCGGGGTGGGGGGGGCATTTTTCAATATAATTAGCTTTTGTTATTATAATTACTATTTAATTTATGGCATCAAAAGACAAAATAATTTGAGACCTAATAAACAAATAGTCATAGATCTAAAATTTACTAAAATCAAAATATAGTGGCACTTTTTCTATTGAATGTTCATTTAAAAGTATTGTATATATTGGATTTCAAGTTTCTCAATTTATATAAAGAACAATAAATTTAAATATAAAGATAAAGTCTTTTAGAAGCTACTCTATTGAAATAACTATTTCATGACACAAAACAATGACGACTATGGTAAGATAATTCTACATGTAATTCAACTTATGGTATAGGATTGTGTGATCATGCTTTTGTGTTTTTGTTTTTTACTTCGAAATGGTTAAAAATCTGAGCAAATATCATTGTAAACAACTCTAAGTGACAAACCAGCTACTCATTCACATTGAAATGCATTTATGTCTGTGTATAAAAGTACTTTTAAGTCAGTTTTATAAAACATTATCAAACCATTATATCACCATGTTAATTTGGTAATTGGTCTAATGTAATGTGATCTTTACCCTGATCTCAAAAATATCAAATGCAAAAGAGAATATTTAGAAGAAATTCAATCGTAATACATGCAATAACTTTAGGAATCTATGTTTGAACAGTCACCTAAGTGTAGCATGCCACTTTTATTTGTACATACTAAATTTATATTTATTAAATACCACTGTACTCTATATCAATTTTTAATTACCCAGACTTATTTTAACCAAATGGTAGCCTATTAAGCCATTAACATTAAAATGGAGCAGTCTAATCTCTGACTACATGTAAAAAAGTCAATTGCAAATCTGATTGCTATACTCTTGAAAATTTGCTTTGTTGCTATATTTAATTATAGTACATTCTGGAAAATTATGTTTTTAGATATTTTATAAGAAAAATATTTTGTGACAATGATATGAACAGTAACCAAACTCAAATTCTATTTCATTTTTTCTCATATGAGTATTATGTGTTTGTAGCTAAAGGCTTAATTTAATTCCCAAATAAAATGTTCTGTTAATGCATTATTTATTTCACTTTTATCATTTATGTCATTTTAAAATAGAGTTTAGGTAATGTTTCCTCTTATTAAAATATGAGCACTCTGCAAAACAAAGATTTGAAGTATATTTTCACACCAAAAAAACTAAAAAATTAAAATATAATGAATGATGAAATTAAAAATAGAATGTAAATACAGTGCTAGTAGAAATGGTTGAGAACTGGGTTGAATTCTAGCCCCAACTTCTGCAGCCCACTTTCTTCCCTTTTGCTGCCTACCTGCCATTCAACCTATCTTTCTTACTCATAACTCACCTGTGTTTCTTTCTTATATGCTTTATTTCAAAAACGATTCATTAGAATCTGTTAACATGTGGCAATATAGTCTCAATTAAAAGTAGAGCAAGAATAGCTTCTGAGAAGTTAATGCAAGATATTATAGTTCATATTGCCAGAAAAGAAACACCTCCTTTCCTATATGAGGTAAACTTTACTTTGTTGATAAATTTTAAAACAAGTTTCTCAAATAGGCATTATATGTAGGGTCAGAAACGCAAAATCCTACTGGAACCTGTCAGGTATTGTAAATAAATGCATCAGGTTTAAAGCCCTAGAGAGTCCTAGGGACTGCACCTAAAAGGAGTAGTTGCTAATCAGCTCCTGTCGGTGTTGCCCTGTGTTGCTATGGGTCACTAAAATGAAGACGTGTGTATGTTTGTGTGAGTATGCAAATTTTTCTAATTATGGCAGATATTGCAAACTTTTAAAAAATATTTGCCCATTGGATCCATTTTGTGACCTCTGGTAGTAAAGAATGTGAAACTATCATGTAAAATGTCTTCAACGTTTTTTAACACTCGAGGATTTCATATGACTAGTCATTGTGATGATTATTGGATAAATTCCAAATATATAACTAAAAGACCAGTCAATAAAAGTGAATTCATGAGGGCTCTGATGTAATAGCTTTCCTCAGATCTTACCAGATGCAAGATCAGAAATTAAAAGCACCCCAAGAAGTGAGTTAGGTGAATATCTCTTAGCCAAAAGAAATTTGCTGTGTTTGAAAAGGACATCTATTATTTCTCACAGTTTGACTTTTGAATAGCTGATTTAAATTAATTTGTATTCACTGAGAAGGATCTGGAACACCTTTATTCTGTTGCATGTTAGATTTGGATCCATTTTTGAAGCCTGTCAAGTAGCAGTGAAAAAACAATAACTGGATTTAATTCTAGCCCCAACTTCTGCAGCCCACTTTCTTCCCTTTTGCTGCCTACCTGCCATTCAACCTATCTTTCTTACTTTTAACTCACCTGTGTTTCTTTCTTATATGCTTTATTTCAAAAACGATTCATTAGAATCTGTTAACATGTGACAATATAGTCTCAGTTAAAAGTAGAGCAAGAATAGGAATAACACTTATTGAGCCCAGCACAAAATGCAAACAATATATGGCAAATACACCGCTAGACTGGTGGTCAAGTTTAACATTTAAGCTTTGAGTAGCCAGTATGAAAAAAGACATGTAATCATTTACACATTTATACTATAGACATTGCACAGATAGAAATTTCTCAAAAGTATAGCTGCCTTGTTTATTGAGAGGAATTCTTTCTGGGGGTTCTGATAAAGAGGATACTATAATGAACAATATCTTTTATCAGCACCTTCCCTGTAATGCATCAAGACCAGTTTTTATATCCATCTCAAAAAGTGAATGGTCCATGTATCCTTTAAGCAATTCTTCCACAATTTTTTTGAGTATTTCATTAGTGAAATATTTCATGAGTTTCTGCCAGAGTGTATAGTGGTGAAGGAGATATATATATATATAATCTTAATCATATATATATATATGATTAAGACACTAGCTTCTGCTTTCAAGATACTTAGATTTTTAAATAATAAAGCATGTTTTAGGTGATACAGTTTACATTTTTTGATTCTATATATCTAATCGGCTATATCCATGACAGAGCCTTTCTCACAAATAATTGAAAAAATGAAAGGAAACAGTCAATTATTAGTTCCAGAAGGGAAAATGAAATTAGCTCTATAGCTCTGAATTTTATGTAGAAAGATTTACGTTTGCTGAATTGGTGACATATTAACCATAGCTCTCCATTCTTTACCAAAAAAAAAAAAAAAAAAAAGGAACCAAAATGTTTACTAATAACTGATCTGCCCAGTTTCTATATCTTTAAAATGAGAGGATTAGTCTGGATGATGGCTAAGATTGCTATTTAGCACTAAAATCCTTTTTATGTTAATGATATTAATATCAAAACCAAGAAAAATGAAACCTCTATAATAAAGGCATAAAAACTCAAAAAGAATTTTATAAAATATAAACCTTAAATTAATATTTATCACACACTGGATTTTATTATTCTAATCTGCTTTTCAAATATCACTGCTGTGGATATTAAATGTTAATACAAATAAAATGCCTAAGACAGTCCTGAAACATGGTAATGTTCAGTAAATGTTGGCCATTAGTGTCATTTTTATACTCAAAATGTGAACAATCCAAATGTCCTTCATTGGTTGAAAGAATAAATGAACTCTGATACATTTGTACATAGAATATTGCTTAGCAGTAAAAAGTGAAACACTGATACATGCAACCACATCTCAAATGCATTATGCTAAGTGAAAGAAGCCTCCAAGGGTTATATACATTATGATTCTATTTATATGACTTCCTGGAAAAGGCAAAACTCTACAGGTAATAGAGCAGTTGTCACCAAGGTTTAGGAGTTAGGGACGGGAGTGGTTGCAAAAGAGCAGCACAAGGTAATTTTGGGGGTCGAAGAACTATTCTGTATCCTGACTGGGGTAGCGATTACTTGGCTCTAATTGCCAAGCCACAGAACTCTACACTTCCAACACACAAAAAAAGATGAATTTTCTGTATATTAATATAGTTTTTAAAACCTGCAATGTGATACTACTACACACACAAATGGCTAAAATTAATAAGACTAACAATGCTAAAGCTCTTATACTTTTCTAGTGGAAGTATAAAATATTTTACTTTTCAAACACTGGCAATTTCTTATAAAGTTAGGTATATCTTTACCATAAGACCAAAAATTCCACTTCCATTAGTAGAATTTCTCATCTTCCCTCATTCTCAATTCATGACATTGTCATTTATGCAACATAACCAGAAACCTGGGGTCATTCTTTTCCTTACCACACTCATGCCACAAATCCTATCAAACATTAAATACTGGTTCCTTTCCCCTCTAGATATCTCCTAAATATTTATGCTATTTTCTATCTGTACTATCTGACCATGCCCAGGACATCATCATTTTTTATGTGACCTATTATATCTTCTCAACTAGTTTATATACCTCTTTCAAATCAATCTCTAGACTCAGAGTCAAGGTCATTCTCTTGCTTCAAATTCTTTAAGATGTCCCATTACTGTTCTGTGCCTGCAGGGATCATCTCATCTGATCCTGGTTCTTTATTTTTTTCTTAAAATTTCTGCTACAATAATATTTTAGAGGGATCACCAAACAACTTGTTATTTCGTAATTTCGTTCAGACCTTTTATTTATTTTTTTGGGGGGGAGGGAGTGATGTGTTTTCCATTGTTCCTTATTTCATTTACTCCTGGAAAGAAGAGTGGGGCAGAAAAGTGAAGGAAGGAAATAATATCCTAACGAGTACCTAATGTGTATCAAACATCATATTGTTGTATGTGTTATTTAATGTAATATTCCAACATTTTGAGATAGACTTTGTTTATTATATAGTTAAGGAAACTATGTATGAAAGTTTCCAGTGTTCCTCAGCTGAGTAGATATGGACCTAAACGAACTGTCATTTTACTGTATGGTCAACTTATCTAAAAACATATCCCTACACCCAACCCTTTCCCTACACTCACACAGGCACTCAGAGTACACTTCTATTCTAGCACTTACTACTTTGTGTTGAGATCAGCTTTTATACATAAGTATTTTTCTCTCTACTAAAAGCACCTTGAGGGTAAGGAATATATTCATACTTTTTTAAAGAATATAAAATATACATAGAAAATAACATAATAGATATGTAATTTTCATAGACTTTCATGGACCCAATGATAAATTTAATGAAATGTAGCATTTCCTGTAAGTGTGTCTTTTCCACCTTTATATTCACAGTGTCTGGCGAAGAGTAGGTACAAAATAAACACTTATTGAACTAAAGGTAAATTCATATGAAGAGTTGCATATGTAAAACAATGTGTTACACAGAGATTTCTGTTTATGAACATTTCTTAATACTATTCTGTTCCTCTTGGGCTACTTGGAAGAAGATTGTAAATATGTTCTGTGATTTGATGGTTGTAGCCAAATAATATTGGCATGTGTATGTATGTAATTTCTTTTTATCTTCATTAGTTAAAACATTAAAATTGTAGTTCTAGTTATAAGGGTTTTTTGTTTGTTTGTTTTTAATGAGACTTTTACACAAAGTCAATTTCAGGCAAGTTCTGTAAAGCAAACAAAAAACTGTTTCTTAAAAGTGAAGCTGTTGGTGTTTATTTAACGTATTAGTGGCAGAAATTCTAGAATTGTCCTAGTTAAACAGACTTTTAATCATTAATTTACTCTAACAAGTGTAATGTTTGAAATAGTCATAGCTTATGAGCTATTTACATAATCTCTATGCTCTTTCCATTAAACGTTTTGCTAAATTTAACACTGCTATTAAAATAGAACATGCACCAGAAATTTTTAAAAAGTAAATATTGATATACTTTTCAAGCAATATTAAAATTTAGAAAATCATGTGTTGAATATTAACCTAATTCCTCCATTATGCATAATTCCTCAGATCAAGAAATCTTAAGACAGTAGAATCAGTTATTTCTTACTATTTATGACAAAGCTCCAAAAATACCATTCAGAATATTTAGTAATTGATTAAAGTTTAAGGATCGAGTTAGATAAGCAGTTATCTTAGGAAACGCACATGCTGGAGAAGCCCTACAAAACTTGACGAGATAGTTCAGAGTCGAGAGATATACTCATTCTCAGATATAGTTCATTCTTTTTCCCATTTTTTTCAAACCTCCACTTCCTTCTCTGTCTAAACAATTTCTAATTTTGCTTCCAAAATAACTAAGGAAGTAGAAGCAATTGAAGATGATGCCCAATAAACCATTTCCTTATATAATCTCCACCCTTAGAGAGTGGGCAAGATCTATAACTTACTTCTAACAGAATATGGCAAAGTTAAGGTGTTATCATTCCTGAGATTATTATATGGCAGAGGTGAGGGGGGTTTTGAAGATGTAATTGAGATCCCTAATTAGTTGACTAAATTAATCAAACAGTAGATAATCCTTGGTGGGTTTACCTAGTCAGATGAGCCCTTTAAAAGAGGTTCAGAGAGGTTGGACATGAGACATTAGAGATACTCTTGTTGGCCTGAAGAAGTAAACCACCATGAGTTTACAGCTTCAAGGAAATGAATTTCTGCAACAACCACGTGAGCTGGGAAGAGGACTCTGAGCTTCACCTGAGTCTTTGATGCTAGCCGATGCTTTAATTACAGCCCTGTGAGACCCTGAGCAAAGAATCGAGTTAAGCCATGACAGGTATCTTGACTCATGGAAACAGATAATAAAATATATGTTGTTTTAAGCTGCTAGATTTGTGATAATTTGTTACACATAAATAGAAAACTAATACACGATCAAAAGAAAATGTGCATAAGCTTCCAACACCATATGCCCTCTCTTGAAAGCATCATCTGTGCTTATAAGCTCTGTCAGCCTTTCTTTTAACTATGAATAAACTGTCCTTATTTTCAACTAAGGCCAATCTCTCCCTCTGGGTTCTAAATTCAATTTCCTCTTGTCTGCTCAAAGGCATTACTCTGACAATGGTTCTCTCTTACTCCCACATCATTAAATCTCCCCTTTTCTAGTGAAGCATTCCCATTAGTAAACAGGATGTTTTCTTCCGACTCAAAAAAAAAAAAATACTTGCTCTGAGGTGTTCTTTCTAAAAACAACAACAACAACAAAAAACAACAACCCCAAGTCCAGATATGAGAAGAAAAAAAACATCAGACTCACTCAAGTTGAGGGATAGTCTGCAAAATACCTAACCAGTACTCCACAAAACTATCAGGGTCATCAAACAAAGACTGAGAGATTGTCACAGACAAGAAGAGACTAAGAAGATATAACTATATGCAAATGGTATTTGGGACTGGATCCTTGAACAATAAAAGGACATTAAGGGAACAACTGCTGAAATCTGATAAAGTCTGATGTAAGTGATGTTAGTTTCTTAGTTTTGACAAATAGAGTAAACATGGTGGTCCCTCACCTTCTTCAGGGCTTTGCTAATATATCAGGCCTTTCTTGACCACTCTATTTTAATTTAGGTTACACTCTCTATTTCCATTTAACAGACCTATAGCGTGCTTACTTTTCAATGAGGAAATAAAATGAATGCACTATTTCTATACCCAAAGAGTTCACAGTTTAGAAGCAAAAGAATCATTTCTTTACATGATATCTTTTATTTCTACATGCTCAGTGTCCCTTAACTCTTTCAGTTAAAACAGCTGTCCTTGATATTTGAGCAATTACCTTTCCCTACTCTGTGTGGTCCTGGTGATATTATTAATCTGTATATTTTGGAGTTGGACACATGATACACTCTCTTTGCTGCAGTGATGGCTCCAGGGCTAGGCATGTGAACCAAGCTCGGCTGATATATTTTGAGACCTCAATTTCCACCCTGAACCATATCTACCTTTGAGTTCTATTCTATTAGCCAATAAACCTTTTTCATTAAGCTAATTTTAGTTAGGTTTATGTCATGGAAGTGAAAGAGTCCTGAGTAATACAAAATGATGGTAGATTTGAAGAAGGCATTGGGAACAGAGAGTCGAGTCTCTCTGAAGTGTTAACAAAATATTCAGAGGAATTGCTCTTAAGTTTTAAAGTCTGAGAACCCAACATATGGGCAAACAAGGGAAATACTTTACCGAATTTCTGAGTTCTTACTGCGTGCCAAGCATTATCTTAAGTATATTACATGCATTTTGAAATAGATTCTACTATCGTCACCAGTTTCCTTATTGAAAGAGAAAGTAATAACTTGCCCACATTTACATCTGATCATTGAATCCTCATCAGCTGAAGTCCACAGTATGTTCTTTTTAGGAAAACAGGTTTTATGAGATATAATTTTTTAAATGTTTGATGTGTTCTGAGAACTCATTAAAGTAATACACAAGAAACTTGTTATTCAATTTCCTATAAAGAGTTATAATTTGAGGACTGAAACCATCTAACTTTTGTTTAAGATGAATAATATACTAAAGACCAATGGATAAAACAGAAATGTGGCTTGAAAGAAAAATAACTATGTTTATCGACCAGTGGTCTACCACCTATGAGCTGCTATCCTCTGAACAGAGCAGTTACTGCTGAGTATAAACAATTATTAACAATTTCTTGTGGGAATTAAGTATTTCTCCTACTGTGGCTGAAACACTGAGTCAGGTAGAGCTGGGGACAACTACTTGGAGAGGTTAGTGGGAGTTCTCTCTCCATCAATACAACTTAGTCAAACAAAGAAAAATATCTTTGAGATGCTTAGTGTGATGCTTTTCAAATACTTTATTTCTGAGTAGTAACAGAATATTGTTTAGAAAATAATGTTAATTTCTATGGAGAAAAGTGGCCAGTAATTTTGAGGATGTGTGAATAGTCCTCTAAGCTGACAATTTTGAGAGAACTTTAGATTTACTTGCTCACAAAATCTAGTAACATCCAACACCAATCGATATAGATTTTCTTCTATGTGCTGCAGCTTCTTACACTTTTCCTATCATAAATATTTCTCTTATAAAAGCATTCATTTTATTCAAACTGATATTTCTGCCAATGTGATCATAACACCATGTAGCTCGATCTCGGTCATCTGTTTATCATTAATGAAATACCCCAAACTTTTCTTTAATTATCTTCGACTAATTGACAACTGTCCATTTGTTGCTTAGCATTATGGCATATTGTCTTAAGATAGCCGAGAAAATATTGATTTTCTTTAATGATGCCCTGCAAAATTTCAGTCTTTTTGAATTTTTAACTTTGCAGGCATTAATTCAAGAATTCATAAGCTGAAATATTCCTTTACTATGCACTTTCCAAGAACTCCAGAAAAATGTATTTTTATTCCCCACTTAGAAGCATCGTGCCTTCCTAATGGTAACTACTGTGCTCTAACAAATAAAATATTTTCACTTATGAATTTATGAAACCTATTTTACCTAACTAGCTTCAAGTGAGCTAACAATTTATTAGTGGCACTTGCACTAAAAAATTACGTACCTTGGAAATAGCCTTAAATGTACATCTTTTTCAAATTTTTAAAAATTTTTCTAGGGCCTCTTTTTCCTTCTTTTTCTTTCTCTTTATTCTTCCCCTACTTTCTGCCTTTGCCTCTTCATTTCCCTCACTTTCCCTTTCTCCCTTCCACCCTTTCTTCCTTCCTAGTTTCCTTCCTTCCTTTCTAATAAAAAGCTTAGTGTTTCTAATGACGTTTCTTCAGACAAGATTTTTTCATAGGCAGACTACTCTGATACAAAGTAGAATACCATATATTTTTAAAATTCTCTTTGATTCTTAAATCTAAATACTAAAATAATTTTATTTGTTATAATCTGCCTTGAATTTTGTGGACTTTGCAACTAAATTGTAGCTGAGATGATCACATATTTTTATAAATTACAACTGTAAATGAGATAATCTTGAAATTGCATCATTCTCTACATATATTTTTTGAGTATCTACTGACTATGCTTTAACTTTGTTGTCTTGTTAAGCTTCAAACCTTCCTTATATGGTAAGGGAGCTGTATTCAGCTTCATTTTTAGTTTCCTCATCTGTAAAATGCAAATAATAGTAGCACTAATTGGGAATTATCTGCCATTAGTTGAGGTAAATGATGCACAGTGACCTACAGGGGGGTTCAGAGCTAACAAGTGATAGGACGAGGACATAAACTTTGACCTCTTTAGAATTTATGTGCTTGATTGTGCTATCATGACTTATTAAAGTTAACTGCTGCTAGAAAGAACCTTCCCCTAGCTCCTCTAGCTCCTGCACTGCTCTCTATTAGATGAAGAGAAAGATGACAGAGCTTGGCTTACTTTTACTATGAGTTCTCATCCTTCAATCACCTCAACCTTACCTTGAATCAATGCCAAGAAGGATCTACAATTAGACTTAATCTACAATTAGACCCACCTCTCCATAAGACACTATCAGCATGAATAACACTATACCGTTCTGTACTCCTGGCTATCTTAGTCCCCCTGACAAGAAGTCCAAATCCCATATCCTTTCTCAATTTAGGTCCATATGGCACTAAATATATTTTAATCTGACTCAAGCTCCCATTCTGTCCTGCAGCTGACAAACTCTAAGATAACCCCAGTTTTCCCAACCTCCTAGTACTCAAGTTCTTGTGCAATCTCTTCCCCTTGAATATGGGCGGGGCCTGTAACTTGCTTCTAACCAATACTATACTGCAAAGGTGACTAGATGTCACATCTCTGATTAAGATATTTAAGATTGTAATGTCCGTTTTGCTAGAAGATTCTCTTTCTTGCTAGTTTTGATGAAGCAAGCAGCCTTATTTGAAAGATCTACAAGACAGAGAACTAAAGGTGACCAGCCAACAGCCAGCAAGAAACTATGGTTCTCAGCACATCAGTCTGCAAGTACCTGAATTCTGCTAGCGACCATGGGTTTCGGAGTTAATCCTTCCCAAGTCAAGTCTTGAGAATATAGCTTTGGCTGACACCTTGTTTGCAGCCTTTTGGGGGATGAGATAAACCATGCTTAGACTCCTGACCCAAAGAAATTAGATGATGATAAATTTGCATTGTTTTAAGCTGCTAAATTTGTGATTTTATTGTTACCCAGCAATATACAACTAATACACCCCTAAATTCCCAGTCTATGCCCTTTAGAATTCACTGATGAGATGAAGGTTATCAGAAAATTCCTGCATTCATCAGCAAGTATTCCAAAAACATGCCTATATGATTTTTCTTGGTTATTCAACTGTCTCCCCTGTTACAATGTATGAACTTTCCATACTTTTTGGAAATATACAGCCTATCCCTCTCTTAGTAGCTGAGTGATCCTTTTTAATATGTTAAGTTGCATCACAATATTTCTTAAAAGTACCCAATGGCTCCTCAATACTAAGAATAAAATCCAAAGTATTTAAAGTAGGCATCTAAGCCTCCATGATCTAGCCCTCACTTCTGCCCTGACCTTGTTTCCTTTCTTCTTCCCTTGCTCACTCCACACAGACCTCTTTGCTGTCTGTAGAGCACTCTATGCAAGTGTGTTGCTCAGGTTCCTTCGTCCTTTTTCCTTGCTGTTTGCCTTTCCTGGAATGATCTTCTCCAAATATTTGCAAGACTCACTGCTACCCTCGCTTCATTTATGTCTCCACCAAAAAGTCTCAAAATCCCTTCCTTGAGTATACTATTTAAAATATCAGCCACACTACTCTTTATTTCTTTGTACTTCTTCCCTTTTCAGGACTCTTTTACCCAAAGGCAATATTATATAGCTGTTTTTAGAGTCTGTCATCCCTTCTGGAATATAAGTTTCGAGTTCTAGTGGGTCCTTTGCTTACTCACTGCTGTATCATAATGCAGACAAGTTCATGGGGGTAGGTGAATTACGAGTAGAGCAGCAAATTATGAAAATGGAAATGACAAAATACTGCATTTTGTTGAGTTGTAGAAAAGATAGTTTTCCATCAAGTTTTTTATATCCTGAAGAATTTGCTGATATGCAATAGATCCATTATCTAGGTGCTAGAATTCATTTGTAGCTGTTTTTGTACTTTTGATGATCCTCACATTTCTGATAGGCTCATTTTTTTTCTTCATCTGGGAAATAAGGGATCTTGTCTCCATTATCCTTGTCTCTGAACAACATAATTCACATTAAAAAACCTTTAATTTTAACTCAGTATGCTATTATAGTGGTATTTATCTAGGCTTTTAAGAAATTTTCATCAATGGATTTTTTCTGCTTCAATACTTTTACTGAGGAAAAATTATTAGTTAGGACATTTTGTAAGATTTATTACCTAATCAGAATCCTCTAGTTAGCTTCGATCTTTCTCAAATGGTAAAAAACATTTAAAAGAACTTTCAAAACTTTTGAAAGACCTTTTCTTTGTCCTGGCTAGCAATACCCTCCCTCCTTAAAATTTACTCTTTAAATGTGCCAAATACCTATGAATGTTTTCAAGACTGTTACAAAGCTTTCTTTCTCCCTTTTGTCATTACAAATTTTACAAAAGAATCCTATTTGCTTATTCTGAATCTTAATTTGTTTAACATACTTTTCACACACCTGCCCATCCTCTAAATTTTTAACACACAGCCAATTTGTCATTTAGTTCCTAATAATGGTGTTATGCTTCTGTAGACATGAGTCTATGCCAAACCTTCATAAACCCACTGTGCATAATCACAAAATTGTCTCTTCATAGTGTTTTTCCTTTTAAATGGCTTTCTCAAATTCCCGCTAAAAATGAAGTTGAAAGTCTCTTACTGAAAATGGTTCATTTTCAATGTGCTTGGACCTCTGACAAAATCAAACCTGAATGCACTATTGGTAAATTACACACATACGACAAATATAACTTTAGGCTGGGGTTTTAAATTTGCAGAAAACAATCACTATGCCTTCACATTAGCATTTCTTCCATTACTTCATTCCTCTTCTCCATTTAGAATGTGTAGTTCTGTGCTTCTTGAATTTGAGATTAAAATCTGGCTCTTAGAGTTTTTCTTAAAACTGCAAGTAGTTTCCATGGAAACACAGCATGGCTTCTCGAATGTCAGTGTTCTCAAACTAGCACTTGCAGTTTAGGAAGGATCCTTTACTGAAGTGTGACAATCTCTTCCACCTCTGTGAAGTAGGGTGTAATGGGACAAGAAGAAATAATCAGAGGCAAACTGTATATAGTTAGGTAGTATTTCCACACCTACGAATGTGAGGTAAAAATGCATCAATTAAAAATTGGAGTTTTAAGAGAGAATGGCTACCCTCCTGCATACTAATCAAAAAGCAGTGGCAAAGAAACAAACACAGAAAGCATATTGATTTTCTTTTGCACAGATATGTTAGAGTAGCTGTGTCTTGCTTCTTCCATTTCTCTCAAATCTACTTTACAAAGCACAGTGGCTACTTCACACAGCATAGCTTCCACCTCCCAGTGGGGGCTTCTGGGCTTGGACAAGCACTGGGTTAAAATGTGGAAACTGGGTACTGACAAAGTAAACACAAAAGTGGACAACTGGGCCTGTGGATTGCACAAACTGAGCAGGCTGCTGTGTAGCAAGAAGGATTGTAAGTGAAGAGCTGGGCTACACTCTTGGTTTCCCCCTGGATAACGCCACAGGGAAAAAGAACAAATACATGGATCCACGCACACACGCATTTTCTTTGTTGAATACAGGCAGATGCTCCCCAGTGGCATCCCAGGCCCCAGAGCTAGTCTCTCCTCTTCACCTGGTGACAGTACTGTTGTCTCAGACAAATCTGCCACAATCCTTGCTACTTCACACCTCCAACATGTCCTCACCACAGTGTTCTGGGAACAACAAGGAGTATGTCAGTGGTTCTCCCAAACTGGGTGTGGCTCTAGCCTCCAGAATTACCCCTGCAGGTCCCCCAGAGTTACAAATAGTGGTTAGGGCTTCTCACTAGGTCAGTTCTAAAACAGGCAAAGAAGAAGGAATTCAGAATGTTCATGTCACTAGAGCTAGAATTCTGTTGGCAAAATTGAGCAGAAAATTGAGGCCACAAATCCAGATAACCATGACTAAAAGAGGCTTTAAATAAAAGTTTATTAAAAGTTCTTACATCAGGAGTTTCTTTGAATATTCCTAAAGTCTGAAGTTTACCTGTCTGGTTATTGCATTTCTTGATTTCCACATATTAAAAAGAAATGAACTGGTCAGTAACTTACAGAGTTTTCTTTCTGGCCATTGGTTGGTTGAAATTTGGCTCAGTTTACTACTGGAGAGTGGCTCTTCCCCTCCCCCCGCCCTTCCTCGCTTCTCCTTTATGTCCCTACACTTAGTCTTCATCTTTCCAAATCTCTTTGTCACCTTGCTTAAAAAAAAAAAAAAAATTTAATGTTTATGAAAGTTGAGCCTAAAGAAGTTAAAAACAGTCATTTTAATTTTTTTTTTTTTGTCATTGCCTAGACTCTCTTTCCTCTGTAATTTTTTATTCTATTTTGTCTTTGTCCTTCATAGTACATGCATTCCTTAAATGTCAGGTTGCCCTTGTCTGTTCACTTATATTTCAGAGTGGACAATAAAAGCTGATAGAACATTTGGATAGGACTTACCGAGTAACATTTTAATGTGAGATATTCCTCTGAACCATTTGTTGAGAAAATTCCTGTCAGCATCATTAAGTCTTTCCTTTTGATTGATCCAGACTACTGAAAGAAGATTCTTTCAGTCTCCTGCCTGGCTGCTAGCGTTCAGGGGGCAAACGAATAAGAAAGCTTGGGGACTCAGCAATCACTATGTGCACTTTTATTTACTTCCTCTTTTCTGTACGGACCCCAACTTTCAACTTGGTCTGCTGTCCCTCAGTCTAGAAACTCTCAATTTGTCCCAATTCGGAAACTTGAATCACTCTCTGGATGGAGGAAGAGCCAATGCTCAACTGCAAGAGTGGGGAAGGAATGTGACGGTCTGCCAACACCTTAAAGAGATTTTTCAATCAGCCTTTATAGCCCTACTTTCTGACCGATTTCCAGAGGTAATTATTAAAGTGAATTCTGGAGTCTTTTGAAGGGTGCATGGTATAAAAATATAGTAGCTGTTTCTCTGCTTTCCTCACTGTTGGCTTAGGGTTCAGTTTTCCTGGGTACACCAAGTCAGTAGCTCTCTGTGCCTCTGCTTTCCAGCTTCCAAATGTTACTTTGCTGACTTCTTGCATTCTCACTGTTCTTGTCATTTCCTACGTTATGTATATCTTTCTAGTGTCATTTAATGGAGTTTAGAGGAAGGAGCAGAACATAATGCATATATTTCACATGCCATCATTCGTGATTTTATTCTCTATTTTGTTGCCAATATATGAATCTAGTAATCCTTAATGGTATACTTGAAAAGCCTATAGATATCAGATAGTCTCTCTTGTTTCAGAGATGAGAAACCTAACCTCAGAGAGGTTAATTAGCAAATTGATAGTTTATCAGAGCAGATTTTGGATTTGGACACAGGACTTTTGACATTGAAATTTCAACTCTTATAATCTCAGAATTTTAAAGCAATACTAAGCTCTAGAAATTATCTCATCTAAACCTTCATAAACCAAATATGAGCGAAGTTAAGAGACTTATACCCTATATCAGACTGCCTGGTAGAACTTAGGTCTCTTGACAAGCAATCTACATTGTCACAAATGTTTTTTTATATTTTCTTCGAAGTTAACAAAGATGGATTTAGAGAAGAGAGGATGTATGGTCTGTGTTTTGGAGAGGAAATGCAAAGTAAATAATATCAGTATTTTGGAGTTCTTCTTGGGCCTCTAAACTCAGTAAGACTGGCTGAGTCAATACTGGTGTCAGCCCTTGGCAAAGTTCTGGTCAGGTCTATTTCCATTGCAAGAAGGCGACTCAGAAATAGTTGGATTATTCAGAACCCACACAATCATGAGATGGCAGAGGTGATTTAATATGAAAGGTTTTCATGTAGAAAATGTTGATTCAGATATATATAACTCAAACTACTTGTAGCAATGGTAAAATAACTTAATAAAAGTATTCAATTATTATTACTGGAATAAACTTCAACTTGAGGCTAAGAAATGAAAACAAAACAAAAATACAAAATTTTCTAAACTTTTTACCATCCCCAAACTTGAGGAAAACACACACACCCAGAAACACATACACATGTATATCTCAATTTATAAAAAGGAAATGCAAATAATTGTGTAGGTTATTATTAGCTTCAGGGAATACTTAATGTCTTACTATAAAACTTCCAAAATAGGATTTTATAATAAAGTACAAACTTTAATTATAGCAAAGAGAATAGCAGTATAATAATATGTAAAGCATATGCAAATAGACTATTATTATGTGAAAAATCAAGCTGGAGTTCAGTGCTAAAAATCTGCACGTGAGGGAAAACAGATAAAAAATTAGGAGTAATTCACCCCCTCATAGTCTCAGAGTAGCTTCAGAGAATATCCTAGAGGTTAATAGAAATAGAAAGAAAAAGAATGGGCTTGATGACTTGTTTTAGTAAAAGGAATAACTCCGGCTTCTGGATACAACATGTAGAACTGACCCAAGAATGGCTTAAGAGATAGTAAATGAATTCTCAAATTGATTAAATCTTCAAGTTGATATCAATCTCTTAACTATATTATTTTTTGTTTGATAAACATCAACTAATAGTGTTTCCCACCTATTTTTTAAATTTGCTTTACCCCAAATGACTTGGAAATCATTCATGCTAAAAAGAAAATGAAACATGTTATGGTTCACCCAGCCTGGTTCCTGCAGTGATCCCTTGCCTTTGGCACCACCTGGAGCATTGAAACCAACACCCAAAGTCAAGACTGATGTGAGACAGATGTGTCTTACTTATTGTGCTGTTCATTGAACAACTTTCCATTGCCACTTGCTAAAATATGTGTGAGTGCCTGAACAGGACCGATTTTTGTCTTTCTTGAATCTGAGATCAAGGTGCTGCTATTTAGAGCAAAATACAAGCTAGTCAAAGAAAGCATTCAGGAAAATTATGATTCCTCAAAACCAAAAGTAGTTTACTCTCACTTTTGGTCTATATTATTGGTTGCCATTTCAAGTGGCCAAGACAGAACCACCCCCATCTCCTTTCTCTCTTCCCATTTAGGGATTCTTATTTATAATCTTTTCTAAACTTCAAATTCAGGAATTCTTATTTATAATCTTTTCTGGGTCATTTTTATGGTCTGAATGTTTGTGTCCTGTCCCCGACAACTTAAATTCATATGTTGAAAAACAAATGCTCAAAGACGATGGTATTAGGAGGTGGCGCCTCTGGGAGATGCTTAGGTCATGTGGGTGGAGCCCTTATGAATGGGATGGTGTTCTTAGAGTCCTCAGAGTGCTCCTTGACCTTTGCATCATGTGAGGACACAATAAGTCTGTGACCTGGAAAAGGGCTCTCACATAACTGCCTCACTCTGTTCTCATATTTCCAGCCTCCAGAAAACTGGGAATAAATTTCTGTTGTTGATAAACTACCCAATATGTGCTATTTTAGTTCAGCAACCTGAACTAAGACAGACATCATAATAGTGGCGATTATGATTAGATAGTAACATAAGTCTGTTACTAGTGCCAAGCACTAGGCTTTGGGTATTATCTGTATGGTGGAATTATATCCTGAAGTATTAATTAATCTAATTGTATTCTCTAATTCCCTGTCCCTCTTCTCCCGCTCTTGTAACCCAAGGGTCATTTCTCCTCCATCTATCTTACTCTGAAACAAAAAGAAAGATTGGAAAAAAAAAAAAAAAAAAACTCTGCCAACCTAAGGAGGGAAAAATAGTTTTCTTTTCAGAGACAGACATTTTCTTAGATAAAATAGGACTGTGGTAATGTCCTTCAATAGGTAAATGGACAAATCAACTGTTTTACATCTATATGATGGAATACTGTTCAGCAATAAAAAGGAATAAATTCAAACAAACACATAGATGGATCTTAAGTGCATATTACTAAAGGAAAGAAGGCAGTCTGAAAAGGCTATGTACATGTACTTCCAAGTATATGACATTCTGGAAAGGGCAAAACTGTAGAGACAATGAACAGATCAGTGGCCTCCAGAGTTTTGGTGGCAGGAGGGAGGGATACACCATTAAACTACATGAGAGGGGCATTTGGAGCGAGGTGAAGCTCTTTGGCAGGTGCCTTAGTGATGGATGCATAAAACTATGTCTTTCTAAGGACCCACAGAACTTTATAGCACAAATTGTGAAACTTAATATACGTAAAATTTTTAAAATCATGTAAAAGGTTTATTTATTTATGTATGATGGTCAACATGTTTATTTTGGAAAAGAATGGAAACATTGATTATAGCAAAGAGCTAGCTGGGTCACAGTCAGAAAAACAGGCTGGCTCTACCACTGGATAGAGAAACAGAACTGGCAATCACAGGATAAGTCCTCTAGGGTGTAACTCCACCTTTACAGACTTTGCAGATGGCTTTTCAGGGATTTGGTACAGCATTTGAGAACTCCTCCCTGCCCCATTGGGACTCAGGGAAAGTGTTCCTGGTTCTTCCACAGAAGATGAGGAAAGAACTGGGGAGAAGAGAGTGATGTGTAAATGGCCTTCTGATAACTCTAGAATCAGAATACTCCCTGCAAAGTTAAGAGAGCAGGAAACCCAAACTGAGCTGAATAAAGTCTGCCTTGGAGATGCTTGGATCCTAACAGTTAAAAGAACAAACCTCATGCCAACACAACTGCAAATCAAAACACAACTCTCAAGGCCCATCGGGAATCCCGTTATCCTTGTTTTTTTTTTTTTTTTTTCCTTACAAAGCAAACCACTCTCACTGGAATAACAACCACAAAAAAGTAACTGGGCTTTTTAAAGGCTGCCAAAAGGTAGAATGCAGAGCATGGCAAAATGATCTAAATACATGAAACAACCTCGCTGAAGGGGATGAGAGAGAAAGTTTTGACTGAAGTAATTTGGGAAATGGGTAGAGTCTGCAAGACTAAAGGCAAAAGAAATTTCATGTAAGCACTGTGCCCTAGTTGATAAAGATTGTTTTACACAGAAACTGTTAATAGTTCTAATGTTTCACATGTACAGTGGGTCGTCTGTATCCATGGGTTTTGCATCTAAGAATTCCACCAAACACAGATCAAAATGTTTTTTAAAAAATTCCAGAAATATTCAAAAGGCAAAACGTAAATTCGCCATGTGCTAACCACTATGCTGAGTCCACACAAATGAAATATAGCCATACCCTGCCATAGACTATATGCAATCTAGGTTAAATACAAATACTATGCCATTTTATATAAGGGATTTGAGCATGCTTTGATATCGTGTGGGTGGGGTGAGGGTGGCAGTCCTGGAACCAATCCCTTGTAGATGAGAGATGACTGTATATTGGAATTGAACAATTAAATTAATGAATGGTATATAGTGGAAGCCAGATTTCTCATTGTTGGAGTGGGAGGTTACAGATAAATAAGAGGGAGAAGCTAGAAGGATCCATGGGGTACTGGATTTGAGTTTACAACATTGGTGTGAATTCATTTTTAGCTTAATATAGGTAGAGGTGATGAATATGTATAGATAGATATGTACACACATGGGCTAGAATACAGACATATTTTCTTGCTCTGTCAGATGAGAGGGCTTAGAATAAATGACATCCTAGTACCAATAATCACACTTGGCACCTAAATCTTGGTTTTACCATTCTCCAATAAAAACAAACATAAACAAAACAAAACAAACAAAAGAACAGTTGCTACTTAAAGCAATGCCTGATTCTAGCCCCGGGGCAGGAAATATATAAGATGAGCCTGGAGCATTTTGTAGTGCCAGAGAGAAAGGAAATGTTTACTGAAACAGCAAACAAAAGCAACAAAAATAAAACAAAAAAGACACAGTGTGAAGGTATGTCAAAGGGCATAGAAACCAAATAAATCATTACCGATGGCTAAAGTTGGAACAATTTGAGCAACATAATAAATATTGGATTCAATCTAAAGTATAATATAAATATTTGCAAGTTTATATTGATATAACTAAATGATAGAATAAACAGAAGAAAATAAACAAATCTCTTGTACAGAATTCTGAATAATTTATGTAGGTATTCCAGCCTCAAGCAGGCAGAACATAACTTCCCACTGAGTCTGAGCTGCGCACAGTAACTTCCTTCCATAGGGCACAGTATGAAAAGGGAGAGAAAAAAAGTAACTTTACAGTGGAGAAACCTGACAATCACTGTCTCAGGCAGAAGATGAAGGGTAACAATAATAGTGATAAGTCATTCTGACAAATATGTACTCTTGATATGATGGCACTTCCTCCCTCAAACCCCAAACCCCAGTCTAATCATGAGAAAAATATCAAACAAAAGCTAATTGAGGGACAGTCTGCAAAATATCTACCAGTATTCTTAAAAACTGTCAAGATCATCAAAACTAAAAAAAAAAAAAATCTGATATACTGTAACAGCTAAGTACACATGATGTCTAAATGCAATGTGGAATCCCAGATAGAATCCCGAAATAGAAAAGGGGTAACAGATAAAAACTAAGAAAATTTAAATAAATGTATTGAGGCAAATGTAAAATGTTAATAATAGGGAATACTGGGTGTGATGTATGTAGGAATTCTTTGTACTATCTTCATAATCTCTCTGTAAATCTAAAACTATGCTAAATTAAAATGAACAAACAAATAAATAAAAACAAAGAAAGTACATATCCTAAGTGTAAAGCTCAAAGTAGTTAAACCTTTGTACATTCAGCTCGCAGATCAAGAAGTAGAACATTGCCAGCACTAACAAAGCCCCCTCATCCTCCCTAAACCCCCATCCTCAGGCACTTACCAGCACTCTCCAAGGCCAGATACAATCTTGACCTCTAACGACATAGATTAGTTTTGCTTATCACTAAACTTAATAATGGAATCGCACAGTGGGAAGAAGATTCTTTCTTAAATGACAAATTGGCTCAAGTCCCTTGAGATTCCTATGGGAACATATTTGCCCTTGATTATGTGCATTCATAGGTATAAAATTAAGGTGCTTGTCAACAGTTAGCACAGCCTTGTATTTGACTTCAGATATAATTTAAGTTATTTGGAGATGAATTAATTAGGGAGAATGGAATAATAAAATACATGAAATGTCTTCTTTATAAGATTCCTTTTTCCTAAAATTTTTCATTATAGAGATTGCATTCTCTAAAATATTTCATCTTTTTCTGGTCAACAGTTAATAAGCTAATTAGGTTCTGAAATAATAAGCAGATGGCATTTGTATTTTCAATGGTTTACCCGCCTCGCTCCTTTTTTTCCATAGTCTAAAATCTAGGCCTCTTATGCTCCTGCGGAAAGGCCCTGTAAAAGCTCCTTCGTGATTGTCTTAACTACCAGTTTGACGAATCTTTAGGACATAAAGTTTTACTTAAGTTCTCGTATAGCCTGTCATATGATTAGTCAGCCAAAAAGTTTTTTAAAAGGCATATTTCTAGGCTTACCCAACCCAATCGAATCAGACTCTTTGGAGTTAAAGAATGCATATTTGTAATTGTGTAATATCACTATGAGAGTCTTCCATCCACTCAAGTTTGAGAACCTCTTCCTTGGTGTTAGACATGGCATAGTCTCTTTTAAAAATACTATTTAAAAGAATTTTAAATTAGTGTATATGTGCGTCTGAAATTTAAACTCATACACTATAACTCAGATTCATAAAATCTGTAATCTTTTTTTTTTTTTAAATTAATGATTTTATCTTGCTAGCCAACCCACTTCAAAGACAGCTGGGAGGGGGAGTGAAGTGGGGAACAAAAAAACCTTAAAATTAAATTTAGTTTATCCATTGCTTCTGATTTAAAATTGTGTTTTCATCTACATAAAGCTTCTTTTGGAAGACTATTCCATCTTTTCATGAGTTAATCATAAGAAATTCTGGCATTTATCCACCTTGCCTTTTCTTTCTGAGAATCTCTCATGTCATTTTGGTGTGGTACTCCATGAAGGTCAATCACTGCCTCCTAGATATTTTTCGTAGCCATTTCTAAGTCACTACATGATCATGGCCAGATTTTTTTCCAAAGCCACACTGAAGGAGACATTTAAAATTTCCCTTTTTACATAAACAGAGCAAAGAATATCAACCATCACTCCTCCCTGCCTCCCAAATACTAGAGTCCCTAATTGAAAAGAAAAAGAGTGGTGAAGATACAGGCAGCTCTCACCTCTTCAAATAAAACAGTGTTGCTCTTTTTCTTTTACGTTTTTCTACCATCATACCTGATCATAGCTAATGCTCATTAAGTGCTTATGATGCTGGTCTGTGTTCTAGGCATTTAATCTTCACAACAATGTTATGTGATTTTTTAAAACCACTTCCATTTTACTGAGGCACAGTGAGGTCAAGTAAGTTGCCCAAAGTATATGGCTAGTAGGCAGTGAGGCTAATATTCAAAACCAGTCAGTCTGATTCTAAAACTCGTGCCCTTCCTACCATGCTATACTGTTTCTCATTCATTTATTCAATAGAGATTTATTGAACACCATTTTCTATGGGCTGGTCACTAGAGATATAGCAATGCATGCAAAACACAAGGTCCCTGCTCTCATGGACCTGGTGGGTTAGTGAGAGACAAGGAAAGCTGATAACAAGTAAACATGTAATTTAATGCCAGAATAAAAAATGTGCTATGAAAGAAATGGTTGAGTATGGTTTCATTAAATATGGCTTTCAGTGAAGAATTATCTTATGGAGGTAACATTGACCTGATATTGATGGATTATAAGGACTCGGACATGCAAAAAGATAGAAAAAATTTCCAGATTGAGAAAAGTAGGGTGAAGACCCTGAAGTGAGAAAGGGTTAGAATATTAGACAATATAGGATTGTGTGACTAAGATAGTAATCAAAAGCGAGTGTGTTATGGAAAGTAGGATACACAAATGAGAGTCAGATAATGCAGGCCTGTGTAATTCAGGGTAAGAAGGTGGATTTGTTCTAACATCCCTTGTTTTAAGCAGGGTGACGACATGGTCTGACATTCATTTAAAAAATATTGTGGCTGCTGCATATGAAAAAATAACTTCAAGAAAATCAAATGAGAATAGGGAGAACGTTATACCTTATAATTCTTTAAAATGAAAGCTGTTGACTTGGAGATTTGGAAAACTGATGAATCAATATATAATTAGAATTGTTTTGTTTTGTTTTTGCTAAGAAGTCTTCCTCATGCCACAGAGCAATATGAAATAAAGGCAAAGGAAAATGATGGAGCTAATGTCTTAATGTAAAGCTTTTTATTTTTATGTTAATCTGGTTGTTCAAATTACATTCTTTTTCTTGATGTCATATAGACACAGCTTCAGATGATCTTCTCAAGACGCTTGGGCTTCCTAAAAACCCTGAAATCTCTCCATAGATTTGTGGGTATAATTTTCCAGAAGAGATGCTTCTCAAAACTCAGATTGCCAGAGTTTGCAATTCTTTTGAGAATTTAGTTTTAAACAATCTGAATCTGATTTGTATCATTGACCAAAGGTTTATGGTACATATTTCACAAGGAAGGTACTTAGCTAGTTTTACAGACAATATGCATGAGTATTCGCTATGTCATCTAATTTTACAGAATTTAAAAGTTATGCCTTCATTCAAGAAATGATTGAAAACTTATGATGTGGAAAACACTAGGGTAGGCACCTTGGCTATGAAGATGAAAAGTATAGGGTTT
Source organism: Pteropus medius (assembly GCF_902729225.1). Lineage (NCBI taxonomy): Eukaryota > Metazoa > Chordata > Mammalia > Chiroptera > Pteropodidae > Pteropus > Pteropus medius. Next base: position 3,174,660 of record NW_024354500.1, on the reverse strand, counting down.
CTACTTCAAAGAACATTACTGTCAAGTACAAGGAGGCATAATAAGAGCAACATAAAAAACCTACTGTGACAGAGAAGAAAGAAGTGATTGCTTTCTATTAATCATTTGAGAGAATGTCAAGATTCAGGAAGGCACCCACCTGAAAACAGGCTAAAACTGTTGCTAATAGGCAGGTAGTTTATTTTCAGAAACAATCCCAAGGAAGAGAAGCAACAGACCAGGCAGAGTGAAATAGTTCAGCAGGGAAAGCCAACTTCAGAGTATATTCTTGAGTTGGTCACCACTGGGGACAACTTAGCTTGATTCTGCCTAAACCTTCTGAAGCTTGTGTCCCAGGACTGCCTGTCTGAAGGACAAAAAAGATCAGAATTTAATAACTGTGATTCTCTCTCGAGTGATTAGTAGTTGCCCACTGGCACATTTACTTTCTCACACTTCCAGGTTGCACATGAGTAAGTAGCCAAATTGGTTCTGACAAGTGTCCTGTGTCAGAGAAGCTTGGGACAGAAAATAAAAGATAACTGGTACAGCTAAGGGGAGGTGCTGTCAGGTTGTACCTGTGTGAAGCTGGTTGCTAGGACAATGGCTGAAGAAAGGGTAAGCTGAGAGAATATACGGGGATCGGGGTGGCGGGGGCAAGATATTCTTAATACAGAAAACTTAAACATGAGATAGCATTTGAGCTAAAACTTAGAAATGTATCAAGATTTTATATATAAAGATTAAGGAGATATAGTAAGGTGGAAAAATTACTTAGAAATGTTTTTCAGGCAGAGAAAATCTAGTGAATACATGGATTTGGAAGAGCATAGAGCGTAAATGGATTATGACAGATAGGAGTGGATATACCTCAAGAGTTAAAGATTGAAAGATATTCAGTAGTAGACTCTGAAATGGACCATTATTGTTCCGTGGGTAGCGGTCACTGGCCTGGTCTGCTCACATGTCTTTTTTTTTTCTGTAATGTATTCATGATTGTCTCACTAGTCAGCTAGAAACAAGGCATCCCTTTGGGTTTGTACATGGAAAGTAACAACTGATGCAGCAGGAATGCAAGGGGAATGAAAAAGTGAAGACTATATACAGTTTAAAATATTTGTGTGAAAAACAATTATTTAGATGTCTAAGCTTTCCTCTGCCTGTCTGCAATAGGCGTAAGCCTTGCTCTAGAGTCAGGGCCTAAATTACTTTTTTCTCTTCCCACTCAGTCCCAAACTTTAAGGTGGGTGTTTTGAGAAACATCCAGACTCCTGGGTTAAAATTTGAAAACATTGTAGCACGTGGCATAATTCTATGAGAAAGATATGATAGAGGCTGCAAACTCCTGGGACAACGCTTTGGATCTATTGTGTCAATGTGGTATAAACATACTGGCTCAGAGGTGGTTAGCCAGGTGCAGGAGATAGACTTCAAGAAGCACTCATGTTCCTATAACCCCTTACTTGTACTAAGGCTCTAAGAGTTTCTGCTTACCTGGTGAAGGGGTACAGATGTGATAAGAGGTACAGTAAGTAGCCTGTCAAATGTGCAGTTTAAAGACAGACTACTGTAGATGGGAACTTTGAGACCTAGGACAAATATTTGTACGCATAGTCTTTAGAACTGGCCGCCAGGACATAACACACACAGAGTGATACATGGTCAGACTTCTTCACTAAACCAGAAAGCTGACCAGTTCAAGACCCTCCACAGTCAAGATTCAGGAGGACACAGGGGACACCATGGGAATCCACAGGCTGAGTCTTTTCTGCTAACATGAGATTGCATAAAGTTATGCTCTCTCTCAAAAGGAAGAGAGAAATAGGAAAGAAAAACATTTTATCCCAAAGAGATGGAATTACTTAAAGTGTGGTTTAACATTACTGACTCAAATTAAGATTACTGGAATAGGTAAATTTTGTTTTCTTTCTTTCAGCTGCCCAGTGTGAGTGGAGGCTTCTAAGGAAGAACAGATGAGATAGAGAGAATAAAGGGTCTATACCCTCTTAGTTCCTCTGAACTACTGTGGAACTGAATATGTGACCTTGCTGAATTTATCTCTTTGTGAGTGTGATTATTACCAAAATTTTCTAATTCCAGGAAAATATAAGTAAAATCTATTTATCTGTTTTAGTTACATTATTTTGTAATAGAATGAGAATAGGCAACATGGGCACGATATAATTTTTGAACCTGGATCCTACTACTATCACGTAGATGTGACCTCGTGAGTTTTCAGACTTGCTGACAGCATTGTGATTTTATATCATTTAATGAATCTATGTTACAAGACCATAAGAGACGTTCTTTCTTTAAGGGAGATGTCTAATTTTTTTCCAGTTTAAAATGTGTTCTTATGAGTGAATAGCATTATTTACCACTTTCTGAATGCATATAATTTATTTTTATGACAACAATTTCCATGCATTGAGGCATTTTATATTTTCAGTTTGATTGCATTTTCTGAGACATAGATGAATCAACTTTAATCTTTGTGAGGCCTTTTTAAAAAATATTTTATAATAGCGATTAAAGAATTCCTTAGAAACAAATTAACTTTCCTAAGGCTTTATATATTCAACCTATTAAAATTGCATCAAAAGTTTATAATGAAAATCATTCAGATAATTCAAAAATGAAGCATTGTTATAGAAGTAAAGTAACCTGTTAGCTCCTAATATGATGTATTATATGAGCAGGGGCACTAATAGAGACAGAAAAAAAAATAGGCGATTACTTCTGTTAATGTCAGTTGCCTGATATTAGTTCCTCTCCCAGCCATACTTCAGTAAAATTAAACTGCTTTTCTTTATTCAGCAAATCCTTGAAACTGGGAGTGTCAGCATTGTATCTTTTGGAGCACAAGAACATTCCATTTTTATTGTTTCTCCAGCATTCCACCAAATACTTCTCTCAATACAATTTTCCTGTATTCAACCTCCTATTTATTCCTTTCCATCAAATCTGTTCCATACCATAATTCCTTTATTTACTTTTTTTCCTATCATCCCTCTCACTCCTTTTCTTGTTCATATGCTTTACCACTCAGCTGGAGCTGCGCTACTTTTTTAAATTGTGATAAGAACACAAGTGACCTACTCGCTTAACAAAATTTTAAATGTGCAATACTGTGCTGTACCTATAGAGACAGGTCATACGGCAGGTCTCCAGAACTTAATCATCTCCTATAACTGTAACTTTATACCCAATTGAACAGCAACAACTTCCCATTTCCCATTCCACTCAGCCCCTGACAATCAGTACTCTCTCTGCTTCTATGTGTTTGACCACTTTAAATACCCCAGACAAGTTTCTATGTGAATTAAACTAGTCACAGGACAAACACTTTTTATCTTTTGAAGATGGCCTAACAACCTATTTTAATGAAGGTTGAGATGAACTTGCAAGAGCTTACTCAATTTCTCCCACGAAAGAAAGAAAGAAAGAAAGAAAGAAAGAAAGAAAGAAAGAAAGAGA